>NW_024058295.1:0-60054 GCF_016432855.1 Salvelinus namaycush
TCGTGTTTGGTTCTGGTACGGTGTTTAAGTGTCTGTATCAAAACGTTCGTGTTTGTTCTGGTACGGTGTTTTAAGTGTCTGTATCAAACGTTCGTGTTTGGTTCTGGTACGGTGTTTGTGTCCAATTCGTGTTTGCTTTTATGTTTGTGTGTTATCAAACGTTCGTGTTTGGTTCTGTACGGTGTTTAAGTGTCTGTATCAAAACGTTCGTGTTTGGTTCTGGTACGGTGTTTAAGTGTCCGTATCAAAACGTTCGTGTTTGGTTCTGGTACGGTGTTTAAGTGTCCGTATCAAAACGTTCGTGTTTGGTTCTGGTACGGTGTTTAAGTGTCCGTATCAAAACGTTCGTGTTTGGTTCTGGTACGGTGTTTAAGTGTCCGTATCAAAACGTTGTGTTTGGTTCTGGTACGGTGTTTAAGTGTCCGTATCAAAACGTTCGTGTTTGGTTCTGGTACGGTGTTTAAGTGTCCGTATCAAAACGTTCGTGTTTGGTTCTGGTACGGTGTTTAAGTGTCCGTATCAATGCTTTAATGTATTTGTCTTACTCTGGCGTCCTGGTCAATCTTCTCGTAGTCAACAATATTTGAGGGCTCATCTCTCTTGGCCTATTGAATGACATAGAATACAATGGAGAATACAGTTTACACCAATATTCAGACAGACTCCTTTTGTATCCAAATAATTATTTAATAAAAGCTATTGGAAGGTCAATGTTAGGAAGCTAGACATTGTAAAGTTGTTGTATGATCCTACCTGTACCTACCTGTACCAGGGCCAACAGCAGACTCCTGAAGTCTGATCCTACCTGTACCTACCTGTACCAGGGCCAACAGCAGACTCCTGAAGTATGATCCTAACTGTACATACCTGTACCAGGGCCAACAGCAGACTCCTGAAGTATGATCCTAACTGTACATACCTGTACTAGGGCCAACAGCAGACTCCTGAAGTCTCCCGATGTGTCTCCAGCCACGTCCTTCTCCAGCTCCTTCTTGAACACTGTAGATATATAAAGTATAAAAAAACACATATTCCTTTACGTTTTTCAATCTGATCTTCATGCTAATTCTATTTGCTTCTCCTTGCTACTTGCTTCTCCTTGGTACTTGCTTCTCCTTGCTACTTGCTTCTCCTTGCTACTTGCTTTTCCTTTCTACTTGCTTCTCCTTTCTACTTGCTTCTCCTTGCTACTTGCTTCTCCTTGCTACTTGCTTCTACTTACACTCCTTGTAGACACGTTTGATTTCCACCAGTTCGTCAGCGCTGCGGGAACAGACCATCTCTATCAGAGTCTCCTCATCGGTCCCCAGACCCTGGAGGGAAGAGAACAGTGGGTTTTAACAGCAATATGAATAGTACAGTATTCCTTCTGCAAGTCTGTGTCTAGGCCACACATTCATCAGACCAGGAGAGGGCAGTAGTGACTGTGATCTGTGTCGTTTAGGCTTCATATAGGAAAGATTGTGGCCTCCTCTTTACCTTGATGGATCCTTTGATCTCAGAGGCATCGTACTGAGCTGTACTCTTCATCAGTCCCAGAATTACAGCCTCCAGAGACCCAGACAGAGCCCCCTTCAGAGCTGTGATCATATCCTACAGGAGAGACATACACAGAGATGATAGACCGTCCCACTGTAAAATACACGGAGATGATAAACCGTCCCACTGTAAAATACACAGAGATGATCGGCCGTCCCACTGTAAAATACACAGAGACGATAGTCCGTCCCACTGTAAAATACACAGAGATGATAGTCCGTCCCACTGTAAAATACACAGAGATGATAGTCCGTCCCACTTTAAAATACACAGAGATGATAGTCCGTCCCACTGTAAAATACACAGAGATGATAGTCCGTCCCACTGTAAAATACACAGAGATGATAGACCGTCCCACTGTAAAATACACAGAGATGATAGTCCGTCCCACTGTAAAATACACAGCGATGATCGGCCGTCCCACTGTAAAATACACAGAGATGATATTCCGCCCCACTGTAAAATACACAGAGATGATAGACCGCCCCACTGTAAAATACATCTAAATGAGGTTGGATTATCTTCATGTCCACATTAGCAGCAGTTGCTTTATGAAAAGGCATCTTGCTGAACAAAAACAATCTCTATTTCCCCCCCTCCTCCTCACCTTCTTGGATCTCTTCTCGTACTCGAAGGCGATCTCTCTCCTCTGGGAGTAGCTCCGTCTGGTCAGAATGTCAACGATGGTCAGCTCATCCACACCTGGGGAACATGGGAAATATTACAGACGTGTGATTAACATACATTTAACCATTCATTTTGATTTCTATAAGATAAAAGACCCAGCTGGTGTAACAGTATAACTTTACGTCTGTCCCCTCGCCCCGACCCGGGCGCGAACCAGGGACCCTCTGCACACATCAACAACAGTCATCCACAAAGCATCGTTACCCATCGCTCCACAAAAGCTGCGGCCCTTGCAGAGCGAGGGGAACCACTACTTCAAGGTCTCAGAGCGAGTGACATCACCGATTGAAACGCTATTAGCGCGCACCACCGCTAACTAGCTAGCCATTTCACATCGGTTATACTGGGGGACATGGGAAATATTCCATTTAACATACATCGGCCACACTAGCTTTGTGTGTATAGAGGAGGTACGGACAGATATATTATAGTAGGAAGTAAAGGTTTAATACATTAAAACGTTTTGATGAGATTGACACTGATTAAAAAGATGAAATCCCAAAACAGCAATCGCCTTGTAATAGTAACATTTCCTTCTTGATCACTGATCTACAAGGCCTCCATTTTGTACAGTATAAACTATAGTGGAAAAACAGCTAGTCGGGGCTTTCAGCGGGTACAGGGGGGGGACTGCAGTGAGTTAGCAGTGGTTGGTTTGTGGCAGACCGACAGGGCTGGAAGGCGAAGGCGTGGTCTGACAGGAAATCCCTGTATACTCTGTGGGTTTAGTGAAGTCATGTTGGGAACACAGGCAGGGAAGTGACTTAACCAGCACTGTGCTCTCGTACATGTTTCCATGGAGATGTTTCCATTAATATAAATACAAAACCAATGTTAAGAATCAGGATTAGGTTTTTCTCTAAATCGCCCGGGATTTAACAATGATTGAGGAAAATGGTGTGAAAAGACAATGCTTTCACAGGCAGAGACAACGAGGATGGCAATAGATACTATGGAATTACAATTTTACTGAGCTAAAATGTGGTCAACTGATCCACTGATGTCTGTTTACGGGCCCAGCACCACAGAAGAAAGGTACGATGTGGTTCACAAAGTGTAGTTACGTAAAACGGCCAGCAGATGGCGCTAAATCGCGAAGTGCACACAACAACATAATGAGAGGTAGAGCATTACTGTTACCAGCTCATACTGAGTTCTGTTTATATAGTAACCCCTCTAGAAAAACTTAATTATGACGTTTATATTAGTGCAAATACATTGTAACAGATATATTAATAAACCAATCAAGTTCACAATGCACAACGTATTTCTAATCTAGAAAACATTATAAAGTGATACACTGTAACTGGTGGGACTATGATATCCTTGTAGTGATTCTCTCACCCTTGGTTTTGACGGCCGTTTCTATCCTGGCAGCATCTTTAGCTGGATCAAAATCCCCGACTGCCACCACCGTGGGGAATTTAGGCTCACTCTCCTGAAGAGGACAGACTTACATTACCAGTTTACAATCACTGACAGATTTCATTACAGGTTGACCCCGTGACCTAACGTCGATAGTATTTCAGCTGTAGTGAACTCACCCCGCCGAAATTCAGCGTGAGCTGTCCCAAGAACTCTGAAACCAACGCCATTGTGAAATCCCTGTAAAAAAAAAGATAAATTATATTAGGTGAACTATACGATGGGGCTGTAAAATGAGCTTTAGGATGTGCCACACCGTCACCGTGGTAACCCAGCTGAAGGCTCCAACGGTCTCATTTATGATGTTAGATACTGAATGAGGTCACTTCCTTAGAGACTAGCACCAGACAGACCTAATAATAATAAACTCAAAGTTACAATAGTTGTTGAGAAATGAATGACAAACGTGTAAACATTTAACACACAACATGTGATACCGCCCAAAATCAGGGTTTAGATGAAAGTCCACTTTTTGTTGTTACATTTACAGAAAATCAGTTGGGAGGAGCAGTAATTTTTTTCCAACATGGCAGAGGTCAATAATATTTAATCACCTAGCAACCATGTATGACAGAGTTCTTGGAGTGGGAACTAACTGCCCCTCCTCCGTGTAAGTATGAATCACATATCCTGTTCCATTCCACAGACCCTATTGTGTTACATATAGACCCACAGCCTAATGTACTGGTACCTTTAATGAACTCAGAATCTGTCTTGACTTCACAGCTCTATATACACACAGACAGTAATATAAGTCATTACTCTACTGTACCCCTGAAAATAAGAATTTGTTCTTAACTGACTTGCCTAGTTAAATAAAGATTTAAAAAATTAAAAATAACAGGTTTCAAGCTCATGAGTCATGAAATATCATATACCCAATTAGATCTACTGTAATGGTAGTGTTACAGGACTAATGACACAGTGGGCTGAAACAAACACGCTGTGTGTGTGTGTGTGTGTGTGTGTGTGTGTGTGTGTGTGTGTGTGTGTAACACACCAAGGTCGGTACCACCCAGCAGAGACATTCCACCACAAACTGTTAGAATTCCAGGGTCAAGGCCACTGTGTTGCCGTGCCAACTCATTAACGCTGTTCAACTTTAACAACGTTAACGTGTTGATTGGGGCTAAATAACAATGTCATCAAAAGTAACAGCCCCAGAATCAACCGACCGTGTTGAAACAACAGCAGCAGAATGGACTGATCTGACCCCCCCCCCCCCCCCCCCCACTACTACACATGCTTTTAAACAGCAGCAGAATGGACTGATCTGACCCCCCCCCCCCACCCCCCACTACTACACATGCTTCTAAACAGCAGCAGAATGGACTGATCTGACCCCCCCCCACTACTAAACATGCTTTTAAACAGCAGCAGAATGGACTGATCTGACCCCCCCCCCCCACTACTACACATGCTTTTAAACAGCAGCAGAATGGACTGATCTGACCCCCCCCCCCCACCCCCCACTACTACACATGCTTCTAAACAGCAGCAGAATGGACTGATCTGACCCCCCCCCACTACTAAACATGCTTTTAAACAGCAGCAGAATGGACTGATCTGACCCCCCCCCCCCACTACTACACATGCTTTTAAACAGCAGCAGAATGGACTGATCTGACCCCCCCCCCCCCCCCCACTACTACACATGCTTTTAAACAGCAGCAGAATGGACTGATCTGACCCCCCCCCCCACCCCCCACTACTACACATGCTTCTAAACAGCAGCAGAATGGACTGATCTGACCCCCCCCCACTACTAAACATGCTTTTAAACAGCAGCAGAATGGACTGATCTGACCCCCCCCCCCCACTACTACACATGCTTTTAAACAGCAGCAGAATGGACTGATCTGACCCCCCCCCCCCCCCCCCCCCCACTACTACACATGCTTTTAAACAGCAGCAGAATGGACTGATCTGACCCCCCCCCCCCCCCCCCCCCACTACTACACATGCTTTTAAACAGCAGCAGAATGGACTGATCTGACCCCCCCCCCCCCCCCCCACTACTACACATGCTTTTAAACAGCAGCAGAATGGACTGATCTGACCCCCCCCCCCCCCCCCACTACTACACATGCTTTTAAACAGCAGCAGAATGGACTGATCTGACCCCCCCCCCCCCCCCCCCACTACTAGACATGCTTTTAAACAGCAGCAGCATGGACTGATCTGACCCCCCCCCCCCCCCCCCCCACTACTACACATGCTTTTAAACAGCAGCAGCATGGACTGATCTGACCCCCCCCCCCCCCACTACTACACATGATTTTAAACAGCAGCAGAATGGACTGATCTGACCCCCCCCCCCCCCCACTACTAAACATGATTTTAAACAGCAGCAGAATGGACTGATCTGACCCCCCCCCCCTCCCCCCACTACTACACATGATTTTAAACAGCAGCAGAATGGAGTGATCTGACCCCCCCCCCTCCCCCCACTACTACACATGATTTTAAACAGCAGCAGAATGGACTGATCTGACCCCCCCCCCACTACTACACATGATTTTAAACAGCAGCAGAATGGACTGATCTGACCCCCCCCCCCTCCCCCCACTACTACACATGCTTTTAAACAGCAGCAGAATGGACTGATCTGACCCCCCCCCCCCCCCCACTACTACACATGATTTTAAACAGCAGCAGAATGGACTGATCTGACCCCCCCCCCCCCCCCACTACTACTTGTTCAGGATCAGCTGACTATGAAAAAATATGTAAAAGGAAGAATCTGCTGCTTCATTTATTTAGTGAGGATCAGACTGGATAGCATTGGAATGGAACACTTGGCAGGGCAAAGGACAGACAGACAGACAGACAGACAGACAGACAGACAGACAGACAGACAGACAGACAGACAGACAGACAGACAGACAGACAGACAGACAGACAGACAGACAGACAGACAGACAGACAGACAGACAGACAGACAGACAGACAGACAGACACACAGAGACACACACACAGAGACACACACACAGAGACACACACACACAGAGACACACACACACACACACACACACACACACACACACACACACACACACACACACACACACACACACACACACGGCTGGTGTGTTCAAGATGGCTACAGGCGTTTGAAAGACAGTGAAAGACATTGTGTCTCAGTGAGCAGAGATAGTATAGAACCTGCACTGGCTTACCTTAGAGTAAGAACCTAGAGATAGCTGACTTACCTTAGAGTAAGAACCTAGAGATAGCTGACTTACCTTAGAGTAAGAACCTAGAGATAGCTGACTTACCTTAGAGTAAGAACCTAGAGATAGCTGACTTACCTTAGAGTAAGAACCTAGAGATAGCTGACTTACCTTAGAGAACAGAACAGAACCTAGAGTTGCAGTAGATGGTTCCCGTTATGGAGCCTGTTCGGGGTGTGGTGCTGGTTAAATACCGCTGGCAGAGCACACTGGTATGACTCAAAGCATGGCTCCAACTCCTGCCCCTGAGTCCACACTCCTCCCCTCCAGTCTCTCTGTCTCTCTTCTCTCCACTCCCTCCCTCCCCTCCCCTCCCCACCCCACCCTCCCTCCATCTCTCCTTCCCTACTCACCCACTCCCTCCCTCCTTCTCCACTACCTCCCTCCCCCCATCTCTCCCTCTCTCCTCTGTTCTAACCGTACAGAGCATGGGTCCAACTCCTACCTCCATCTCTCCCACCCTACTCACCCACCCAGTCCCTCCCTCACCCCTCCCTCCCTACTCCCTCCCTCCTTCTCCACTACCTCCCTCCCCTCATCTCTCCCTCTCTCCTCTGTTCTAACCGTACAGAGCATGGGTCCAACTCCTACCTCCCTCTCTCCCTCCCTCCTTCCCTACTCCCTCCCTCCCTCCCAACTCCTCCCTCTGGGCTGACCCCCCCTTGTTCTGATACTCCTCCCTCTCTCTAGTCCCTCCCTCCTAGCCCTACCCAGGGTTAGTGGGCCTCTGCCACAGAGCAGAGCCCGGAGGAAGCAAACAGGCTGGGGAGAAAGCGGCCAGATGGAAGAACATCAGGACTATTCGAATAGGGAGGTGGGGACCTTCATCTGAAAAGCGTCGGACCTTCATCTGAAAAGTGTCGAGATGAACTTTCTCTATTCCGTCTTTCCTCATTGGAGAACTTGTTTGATGTCATTGCAGTGTGTTCTGCCTCCAGGACATGTGATGCACCAGCCCATGTGACAGGGGATGTGGTGAAGGCCCTATGTTCTCTCACACGTCACACACTCGCTATACGCAGCTGACTAGAGGAGTACACCATCCAACAAAATGAATGGAAACATCGGCCACATTATAGATCCCATGATTCTGGTAGAATTACCCAACGTCAGGGTGTGAGGTCATTCTGCTTCCTCCGCCACAGCTTTGTGCACTCTGCTTTCCCGTTGAAACGCATTTCAACTGTGCTTCAGTGTTTTCTCTGTGACACAAGCCTGGTCACGCTCCTGATCAAATGGCTGTGAATGCCTGAGTAAGACATTAGGTCTGCCCATTTCTCCACTGTTCTCTCCGCCATTGTTCTCCTCTCCCAAGCTGTGATTAATGACACTCCTTCTGATGAACACACATGATTACTGGTTGTGAATGTGAATGCCCCCAAACGCCTGGGTCATATCTCCACTGTTCTCTCTCCACTGTTCTCTCTCCACTGTTCTCTCTCCACTGTTCTCTCTCCACTGTTCTCTCTCCACTGTTCTCTCTCCACTGTTCTCTCTCCACTGTTCTCCTCTCCACTGTTCTCCTCTCCACTGTTCTCCTCTCCACTGTTCTCTCCTCTCTGTGTACCCAGGGAATGATTCATGCTACTTCCTATCCCTCACCGTCCATCATCAGGATAGCATTCACCCACAATCCCTCAGGATAAATATGAACCAACCCTCCTCCGCTTCCTGCCTTGTTCAGTGCAGACAGCAGTCTAATTGAACGGGGCTTATCCAATCAATGCCCTCCCCCCCCATTCCTCATCTCACACCACCTCCCTCCCTCCTATTTGATTGATTTGTAATAATTCATTTGAACCCGTTGTATTGTGGACAGGCTAAAAGAGACATGTAGTAATTCAGCTCAATACAAACAAGCAGGCAACCCCTAAACAACCTTCACTCAACCATCAAACAACCACAAACATAACGCTTCACGCACCTCTCCGTCGCAGGGCCCAGGGAACTCATTTACTAAAAGGTTCGTTTAAACCCCAATAAACTACGTGCCGCTTGACATCTCATTCACTTTAACGGCTTAATGAAAAAGGAAAAAAAGCTCATTTTTCTTCTTCTCCTGGTTAGGAAGCAGAGAGGTACTGGTTGGCGCCCTGCCCGTCTGTCTGTAATAACTCACTCATACAGTCAGAGGAATAGACAAACGCAAGGGGGTCGGTTCACAGCTACAGTAGAGATTCCTGTTAACCTCAGGAGTCTACATTTTACAATTGTTTTATCAATTAGCAGATGCTCTTATCCAGAGCGATTTACAATTAGAGAATTCATCTTAAGATAGCTAGGTGGGACAACCACATATCTCAGTCATAGGAAGTACATTCATCTACAGATAGCTAGGTGAGACAACCACATATCTCAGTCATAGGAAGTACATTCATCTACAGATAGCTAGGTGGGACAACCACATATCTCAGTCAGAGGAAGTACATTCATCTACAGATAGCTAGGTGGGACAACCACATATCTCAGTCATAGGAAGTACATTCATCTACAGATAGCTAGGTGGGACAACCACATATCTCAGTCATAGGAAGTACATTCATCTACAGATAGCTAGGTGGGACAACCAAATATCTCAGTCGTAGGAAGTACACGTTCCTTCAGTAAAGGAGCTATCAGCAGAGTCAGAACTAGAAGGGGGTGGGGGCAGTGGGGCCAAGTGCAATTCCATTGGTTCAGGAAGGAAATTATTTAAAGAGGAACTGACAGTTTTTTAGCAATGTGAAATCTTATTCAAATCTGTTCATTTACACCCTCAGAAAGAAAATTACATGTTTTTATGTGGGGTTTTTTGTACATTTTCTGACAAGCGAGCGCTTAGATATGGTCATTTTCACGTTTTCATAAATTCATAGAATGTTTGGGAATTACGTATATTAAGGAATATAGATATAATATCTTTAGCAATATAGAGTGGGAAAGCGGCTGTGTGTTTGGACAATTAATAGACATGCAGTTAAAAAACCTAATAAAAACATCTGTCTCGTCCAGGACCGGAGTTTACGCAGACCGATGCGTCACAGCCAATCAGAGCTGCAGTAGGCCATTATGCAAACAAGCCATTTTCCACACGGGCCTGACATCATTCACTATGAACTGGACTGTGTTTACAGGAAGTAGGGCCTGACATCATTCACTTTGAACTGGACTGTGTGTTTACAGGCAGTAGGGCCTGACATCATTCACTTTGAACTGGACTGTGTGTTTACAGGCAGTAGGGCCTGCCGTCATTCACTTTGAACTGGACTGTGTGTTTACAGGCAGTAGGGCCTGTCATCATTCACTATGAACTGGACTGTGTGTTTACAGACAGTAGGGCCTGTCATCATTCACTTTGAACTGGACTGTGTGTTTACAGGCAGTAGGGCCTGACATCATTCACTTTGAACTGGACTGTGTGTTTACAGGCAGTTGGGCCTGCCGTCATTCACTTTGAACTGGACTGTGTGTTTTACAGGCAGTAGGGACAGCATGACTTTAGATCATTAGAACAGCATTCGGCAAAAACCATAAAATAGTCTTGTACGGATTTCTAGAAATACGTAGCTAAATATCAAGTGAGACCTCTCACGTTTGGAAACTTTACAGTCCTATTGAGCAAACAGTCATACAAAAGGTAGGCTATCTTTCCCTACATGCACATCAACAAAACACAAAATCAACAGCTAATGCTAGCCAGAACAAGATTAGCTAAAAATCCTAACGAAGGAACATTAGATAAACTCTCTCACACTTTTTCAGCTAGTTAGACTTCAAAATTGCACTGATAAACGTTGGGGAATAGCCTGCCCGTCCTTCTGTAACTTTCCTGCCAATGCATGCCATTGTCCCTAACTGGCTAAAGTTGGCTAGCTTGCTAGCTAGCTCCTTCCAGGCACAAATGAGAGAACACCTCACTGACTATTTTATTCGTCCTATCAGAGCTGGTTAGGCTGTTCGCATGTTATCTACAGCATTCTTGACGAACTATTACTTTTGTGTTGCCTATTTTTACCGACACCGGTCATATTCAGCGGGTGTGTTGCGCATTCGTAAATTCATCAGTTATTCTGCGCTCTGGCACACTCAGACCAGAGTGCTCTGAAATTGGAGAAGATAGCTAGCCAGAGTGAATATGCTAACTGGATAACAGTCGTTCAGCTAGCTAGCGAAGCGATTCACATTTCTTGCTAGCTAACTAAATGACACGTGCGTCTCTAGCTGTGTTGTCACCGAAGAACGATTTGAGGAAGGAAAAAGTCAGTCACTCCTCCAATGACATGACGTCCTCCTAGCAGCTAGCTAGCTAGCTATGTAGCTAACGTTAGGCTCTGTGTTTTTAGCTTGCTACATAAATAGTTACGCTAGCATATTAGGAACATAATGACTGACTTGTGATCATTGCCCTTGCTAGTTTAATTGTATTGACATTCCCAGCCTTAGTTACATTCATCCGTTTTATACCAGGCCAACTGGGATTTACAACCTGATAGTAATATTTGTTGGACTACCAAGAAATGTATTGGTGAATTATATGAATCATGCATTGAACTACATCCATCTGTTCTGACAACAACGCACTTAGTGTACATCACGGAATGTTGAATCACATAGAACCTATTTTTACAGTTGGTTTTTGTAGCGTAAACTGGGAATTTGATATTTTTTTGACTGATATTCTGATTGTTTGTTTGTTTCATATTTGCCAAGTAGTTCAAAACGCTGTCAGTTCCACTTTAAGATACTCTTTGAAGAGGTAGGGGGTTCAGCTGCTTTTGGAATATGGGCAGACACTTTGCTGTTCTAGCTTCAGGGGGAAGCTAGTTCCACCACTGGGGTGCCGGGACAGAAGAGCTTGGAGAAGAGCTTGGACTGGGCTGAGTGGAAGCTGGTTCCACCACTGGGGTGCCGGGACAGAAGAGCTTGGACTGGGCTGAGTGGAAGCTGGTTCCACCACTGGGGTGCCGGGACAGAAGAGCTTGGAGAAGAGCTTGGACTGGGCTGAGTGGAAGCTGGTTCCACCATTGGGGTGCCGGGACAGAAGAGCTTGGAGAAGAGCTTGGACTGGGCTGAGTGGAAGCTGGTTCCACCACTGGGGTGCCGGGACAGAAGAGCTTGGACTGGACTGAGTGGAAGCTGGTTCCACCACTGGGGTGCCGGGACAGAAGAGCTTGGAGAAGAGCTTGTACTGGGCTGAGTGGAAGCTGGTTCCACCATTGGGGTGCCGGGACAGAAGAGCTTGGAGAAGAGCTTGGACTGGGCTGAGTGGAAGCTGGTTCCACCACTGGGGTGCCGGGACAGAAGAGCTTGGACTGGGCTGAGTGGAAGCTGGTTCCACCATTGGGGTGCCGGGACAGAAGAGCTTGGACTGGGCTGAGTGGAAGCTGGTTCCACCACTGGGGTGCCGGGACAGAAGAGCTTGGAGAAGAGCTTGGACTGGGCTGAGTGGAAGCTGGTTCCACCATTGGGGTGCCGGGACAGAAGAGCTCGGAGAAGAGCTTGGACTGGGCTGAGTGGAAGCTGGTTCCACCACTGGGGTGCCGGGACAGAAGAGCTTGGACTGGGCTGAGTGGAAGCTGGTTCCACCACTGGGGTGCCGGGACAGAAGAGCTTGGAGAAGAGCTTGGACTGGGCTGAGTGGAAGCTGGTTCCACCATTGGGGTGCCGGGACAGAAGAGCTTGGAGAAGAGCTTGGACTGGGCTGAGTGGAAGCTGGTTCCACCACTGGGGTGCCGGGACAGAAGAGCTTGGACTGGGCTGAGTGGAAGCTGGTTCCACCATTGGGGTGCCAGGACAGAAGAGCTTGGAGAAGAGCTTGGACTGGGCTGAGTGGAAGCTGGTTCCACCACTGGGGTGCCAGGACATAAGAGCTTGGACTGGGCTGAGTGGAAGCTGGTTCCACCACTGGGGTGCCGGAACAGAAGAGCTTGGACTGGGCTGAGTGGAAGCTGGTTCCACCACTGGGGTGCCAGGACAGAAGAGCTTGGACTGGGCTGAGTGGAAGCTGGTTCCACCACTGGGGTGCCGGGACAGAAGAGCTTGGACTGGGCTGAGTGGAAGCTGGTTTCACCACTGGGGTGCCGGGACAGAAGAGCTTGGACTGGGCTGAGTGGAAGCTGGTTCCACCACTGGGGTGCCGGGACAGAAGAGCTTGGAGAAGAGCTTGGACTGGGCTGAGTGGAAGCTGGTTCCACCACTGGGGTGCCGGGACAGAAGAGCTTGGACTGGGCTGAGTGGAAGCTGGTTCCACCATTGGGGTGCCGGAACAGAAGAGCTTGGACTGGGCTGAGTGGAAGCTGGTTCCACCACTGGGGTGCCGGGACAGAAGAGCTTGGAGAAGAGCTTGGACTGGGCTGAGTGGAAGCTGTCCTCCCGTAGGGGTTGGGAGGACCAAGAGACCAGGAACAGAGTGCTCGGGTTGGGGTTTAGGGTTTGAGCATAGCCTGAAGGTAGGAAGGGGTAGTTCCTCTTGCTGCTCCGTAGGCAAGCACCATGGTCTTGTAGTGGATGTGAGCTTCGACTGGAAGCCAGAGGATTGTGCGGAGGAGCGGGGTGACATTGGAGAACTTGGGAAGGTTGAACACCAGGCGGGCTGCAGCGTTCTGGATAACTTGCAGGGGTTTGATGGCACAAGCGGGGAGCCCAGCCAACAGAGAGTTGCAGTAGTCCAGACGTGAGATGACAAGTGCCTGGATTAGGACCTGCGCTGCTTCCTGTCTGACGTCGGGTTGTACTCTACGGATGTTGTAGACCATGAACCTGCAGGAGCAAGTCACTGCTTTGATGTTTGCAGAGAACGACAGGGTATTCTCCGGGGTCGCGTCAAGGTTCTTTGCACTCTGTGGAGGGTGACACTGAAGTTCTCAATCGTGACGGAGAGGTCTTTGAGCGGACAGGCCTTCCCCGGGAAGAAGAGCACCTCCGTCTTGTTGTGGTTGAGCTTGAGGTGGTGGGCCGACATCCAAGCTGAGATATCTGCCAGGCACTTGGATGACAGAAGGAGGAAAGGAGAAAAGTAGGTGAGTGTCATCAGCATAGCAATGATAGGAGAGACCATGTGAGGATATGATGGAGCCCAATGACTTGGTGTATAGAGAGAAGAGGACCTAGAACCGAGCCCTGGGGGACACCAGTAGTGAGAGTACGTGATGCAGACACAGATCCTCTCCACGTCACCTGGTAGGAGCGGCCCGCCAGGTAGGATGTAATCCAAAAGTGTGCAGAGCCTGTGATGCCCAGCCCTGAGAGGGTGGAGAGGAGGATCTGATAGAGCCTGAGACGCCCGGCCCTGAGAGGGTGGAGAGGAGGATCTGATAGAGCCTGAGACGCCCAGCCCTGAGAGGGTGGAGAGGAGGATCTGATAGAGCCTGAGACGCCCAGCCCTGAGAGGGTGGAGAGGAGGATCTGATAGAGCCTGAGACGCCCAGCCCTGAGAGGGTGGAGAGGAGGATCTGATAGAGCCTGAGACGCCCAGCCCTGAGAGGGTGGAGAGGAGAGGAGGATCTGATAGAGCCTGAGACGCCCAGCCCTGAGGGGGTGGAGAGGAGGATCTGATAGAGCCTGAGACGCCCAGCCCTGAGAAGGTGGACAGGAGGATCTGATAGAGCCTGAGACGCCCAGCCCTGAGAGGGTGGAGAGGAGGATCTGATAGAGCCTGAGACGCCCAGCCCTGAGAGGGTGGAGTGGAGGATCTGATAGAGCCTGAGACACCCAGCCTTGAGAGGGTGAAGAGGAGGATCTGATGGTTCACGGTGTTTAAAGCAGCAGATAGATCTAATAGGATGAGAACAGAGGAGAGAGATTCAGCTTTGGCAGTGAGGAGAGCCTCCGTGACACAGAAAAGAGCAGTCTCGGTTGAGTGACCCGTCTTGAAGACTGACTGGTTAGGGTCAAGAAGATGGTTCTGAGAGAGATAATGAGACTGTTGATCAGAGACAACAGATCTTCTACACACTCAAGTGTTTTGGAAATAAAAGAAGGGATACAGGTCTGTAGTTTTTGACCTCAGATGAGTCGAGTGTTGATTTCTTGAGGAGGGGAGCAACTCGGGTCATTTTCAAGTCCGAGGGGACGCAGACAGTGGTCAGGGATGAGTTGATGAGGGAAGTGAGGAATGGGAGAAGGTCTCCAGAGATGGTCTGGAGAAGGGAGGAGAGGATGGGGTCGGACGGACAGGTTTTCGGGAGGCCAGACCTCTCTAGTCTGGAGAGAGAGGGGAGAAAGAGGTCAAGGCATAGGGTAGTTCTGTGTGAGAGAGACCAGGGGACTCAATAGGCTGAGTGAATGAGAGAGACCAGTGGACTCAATAGGCTGAGTGAATGAGTGGGACCAGTGGACTCAATAGGCTGAGTGAATGAG
The DNA here is from genome assembly GCF_016432855.1 of Salvelinus namaycush. Classification (NCBI taxonomy): domain Eukaryota; kingdom Metazoa; phylum Chordata; class Actinopteri; order Salmoniformes; family Salmonidae; genus Salvelinus; species Salvelinus namaycush. The sequence goes on from NW_024058295.1 coordinate 15,222, forward strand.
AGAGACCAGTGGACTCAATAGGCTGAGTGAATGAGAGAGACCAGTGGACTCAATAGGCTGAGTGAATGAGAGAGACCAGGGGACTCAATAGGCTGAGTGAATGAGTGGGACCAGTGGACTCAATAGGCTGAGTGAATGAGTGGGACCAGTGGACTCAATAGGCTGAGTGAATGAGTGGGACCAGTGGACTCAATAGGCTGAGTGAATGAGTGGGACCAGTGGACTCAATAGGCTGAGTGAATGAGTGGGACCAGTGGACTCAATAGGCTGAGTGAATGAGAGAGACCAGTGGACTCAATAGGCTGAGTGAATGAGAGAGACCAGTGGACTCAATAGGCTGAGTGAATGAGAGAGACCAGTGGACTCAATAGGCTGAGTGAATGAGAGAGACCAGTGGACTCAATAGGCTGAGTGAATGAGTGGGACCAGTGGACTCAATAGGCTGAGTGAATGAGAGAGACCAGTGGACTCAATAGGCTGAGTGAATGAGTGGGACCAGTGGACTCAATAGGCTGAGTGAATGAGAGAGACCAGGGGACTCAATAGGCTGAGTGAATGAGTGGGACCAGTGGACTCAATAGGCTGAGTGAATGAGTGGGACCAGTGGACTCAATAGGCTGAGTGAATGAGTGGGACCAGTGGACTCAATAGGCTGAGTGAATGAGAGAGACCAGTGGACTCAATAGGCTGAGTGAATGAGAGAGACCAGTGGACTCAATAGGCTGAGTGAATGAGAGAGACCAGTGGACTCAATAGGCTGAGTGAATGAGAGAGACCAGTGGACTCAATAGGCTGAGTGAATGAGTGGGACCAGTGGACTCAATAGGCTGAGTGAATGAGAGAGACCAGTGGACTCAATAGGCTGAGTGAATGAGTGGGACCAGTGGACTCAATAGGCTGAGTGAATGAGAGAGACCAGTGGACTCAATAGGCTGAGTGAATGAGTGGGACCAGTGGACTCAATAGGCTGAGTGAATGAGAGAGACCAGTGGACTCAATAGGCTGAGTGAATGAGTGGGACCAGTGGACTCAATAGGCTGAGTGAATGAGTGGGACCAGGGGACTCAATAGGCTGAGTGAATGAGTGGGACCAGTGGACTCAATAGGCTGAGTGAATGAGTGGGACCAGTGGACTCAATAGGCTGAGTGAATGAGTGGGACCAGTGGACTCAATAGGCTGAGTGAATGAGTGGGACCAGTGGACTCAATAGGCTGAGTGAATGAGTGGGACCAGTGGACTCAATAGGCTGAGTGAATGAGAGAGACCAGTGGACTCAATAGGCTGAGTGAATGAGAGAGACCAGTGGACTCAATAGGCTGAGTGAATGAGAGAGACCAGTGGACTCAATAGGCTGAGTGAATGAGAGAGACCAGTGGACTCAATAGGCTGAGTGAATGAGTGGGACCAGTGGACTCAATAGGCTGAGTGAATGAGAGAGACCAGTGGACTCAATAGGCTGAGTGAATGAGTGGGACCAGTGGACTCAATAGGCTGAGTGAACGAGAGAGACCAGTGGACTCAATAGGCTGAGTGAATGAGTGGGACCAGTGGACTCAATAGGCTGAGTGAATGAGAGAGACCAGTGGACTCAATAGGCTGAGTGAATGAGTGGGACCAGTGGACTCAATAGGCTGAGTGAATGAGTGGGACCAGGGGACTCAATAGGCTGAGTGAATGAGTGGGACCAGTGGACTCAATAGGCTGAGTGAATGAGAGAGACCAGTGGACTCAATAGGCTGAGTGAATGAGAGAGACCAGTGGACTCAATAGGCTGAGTGAATGAGAGAGACCAGTGGACTCAATAGGCTGAGTGAATGAGTGGGACCAGTGGACTCAATAGGCTGAGTGAATGAGAGAGACCAGTGGACTCAATAGGCTGAGTGAATGAGTGGGACCAGTGGACTCAATAGGCTGAGTGAACGAGAGAGACCAGTGGACTCAATAGGCTGAGTGAATGAGTGGGACCAGTGGACTCAATAGGCTGAGTGAATGAGAGAGACCAGTGGACTCAATAGGCTGAGTGAATGAGTGGGACCAGTGGACTCAATAGGCTGAGTGAATGAGTGGGACCAGGGGACTCAATAGGCTGAGTGAATGAGTGGGACCAGTGGACTCAATAGGCTGAGTGAATGAGTGGGACCAGTGGACTCAATAGGCTGAGTGAATGAGTGGGACCAGTGGACTCAATAGGCTGAGTGAATGAGTGGGACCAGGGGACTCAATAGGCTGAGTGAATGAGTGGGACCAGGGGACTCAATAGGCTGAGTGAATGAGTGGGACCAGGGGACTCAATAGGCTGAGTGAATGAGTGGGACCAGGGGACTCAATAGGCTGAGTGAATGAGTGGGACCAGGGGACTCAATAGGCTGAGTGAATGAGTGGGACCAGTGGACTCAATAGGCTGAGTGAATGAGTGGGACCAGGGGACTCAATAGGCTGAGTGAATGAGAGAGACCAGTGGACTCAATAGGCTGAGTGAATGAGTGGGACCAGTGGACTCAATAGGCTGAGTGAATGAGTGGGACCAGTGGACTCAATAGGCTGAGTGAATGAGTGGGACCAGTGGACTCAATAGGCTGAGTGAATGAGTGGGACCAGGGGACTCAATAGGCTGAGTGAATGAGTGGGACCAGGGGACTCAATAGGCTGAGTGAATGAGTGGGACCAGGGGACTCAATAGGCTGAGTGAATGAGTGGGACCAGGGGACTCAATAGGCTGAGTGAATGAGTGGGACCAGTGGACTCAATAGGCTGAGTGAATGAGTGGGACCAGGGGACTCAATAGGCTGAGTGAATGAGTGGGACCAGGGGACTCAATAGGCTGAGTGAATGAGTGGGACCAGTGGACTCAATAGGCTGAGTGAATGAGTGGGACCAGTGGACTCAATAGGCTGAGTGAATGAGTGGGACCAGGGGACTCAATAGGCTGAGTGAATGAGTGGGACCAGGGGACTCAATAGGCTGAGTGAATGAGAGAGACCAGGGGACTCAATAGGCTGAGTGAATGAGTGGGACCAGGGGACTCAATAGGCTGAGTGAATGAGTGGGACCAGGGGACTCAATAGGCTGAGTGAATGAGTGGGACCAGGGGACTCAATAGGCTGAGTGAATGAGTGGGACCAGTGGACTCAATAGGCTGAGTGAATGAGTGGGACCAGGGGACTCAATAGGCTGAGTGAATGAGAGAGACCAGTGGACTCAATAGGCTGAGTGAATGAGTGGGACCAGTGGACTCAATAGGCTGAGTGAATGAGTGGGACCAGTGGACTCAATAGGCTGAGTGAATGAGTGGGACCAGTGGACTCAATAGGCTGAGTGAATGAGTGGGACCAGGGGACTCAATAGGCTGAGTGAATGAGTGGGACCAGGGGACTCAATAGGCTGAGTGAATGAGTGGGACCAGGGGACTCAATAGGCTGAGTGAATGAGTGGGACCAGGGGACTCAATAGGCTGAGTGAATGAGTGGGACCAGTGGACTCAATAGGCTGAGTGAATGAGTGGGACCAGGGGACTCAATAGGCTGAGTGAATGAGTGGGACCAGGGGACTCAATAGGCTGAGTGAATGAGTGGGACCAGTGGACTCAATAGGCTGAGTGAATGAGTGGGACCAGTGGACTCAATAGGCTGAGTGAATGAGTGGGACCAGGGGACTCAATAGGCTGAGTGAATGAGTGGGACCAGGGGACTCAATAGGCTGAGTGAATGAGTGGGACCAGTGGACTCAATAGGCTGAGTGAATGAGAGAGACCAGTGGACTCAATAGGCTGAGTGAATGAGAGAGACCAGTGGACTCAATAGGCTGAGTGAATGAGTGGGACCAGTGGACTCAATAGGCTGAGTGAATGAGTGGGACCAGGGGACTCAATAGGCTGAGTGAATGAGTGGGACCAGGGGACTCAATAGGCTGAGTGAATGAGAGAGACCAGGGGACTCAATAGGCTGAGTGAATGAGTGGGACCAGTGGACTCAATAGGCTGAGTGAATGAGAGAGAACAGGGGACTCAATAGGCTGAGTGAATGAGTGGGACCAGGGGACTCAATAGGCTGAGTGAATGAGTGGGACCAGTGGACTCAATAGGCTGAGTGAATGAGTGGGACCAGGGGACTCAATAGGCTGAGTGAATGAGAGAGACCAGGGGACTCAATAGGCTGAGTGAATGAGTGGGACCAGGGGACTCAATAGGCTGAGTGAATGAGAGAGACCAGGGGACTCAATAGGCTGAGTGAATGAGTGGGACCAGGGGACTCAATAGGCTGAGTGAATGAGAGAGACCAGGGGACTCAATAGGCTGAGTGAATGAGTGGGACCAGTGGACTCAATAGGCTGAGTGAATGAGAGAGACCAGGGGACTCAATAGGCTGAGTGAATGAGTGGGACCAGGGGACTCAATAGGCTGAGTGAATGAGTGGGACCAGTGGACTCAATAGGCTGAGTGAATGAGTGGGACCAGTGGACTCAATAGGCTGAGTGAATGAGTGGGACCAGTGGACTCAATAGGCTGAGTGAATGAGTGGGACCAGGGGACTCAATAGGCTGAGTGAATGAGTGGGACCAGTGGACTCAATAGGCTGAGTGAATGAGTGGGACCAGGGGACTCAATAGGCTGAGTGAATGAGTGGGACCAGTGGACTCAATAGGCTGAGTGAATGAGTGGGACCAGTGGACTCAATAGGCTGAGTGAATGAGTGGGACCAGTGGACTCAATAGGCTGAGTGAATGAGTGGGACCAGGGGACTCAATAGGCTGAGTGAATGAGTGGGACCAGTGGACTCAATAGGCTGAGTGAATGAGTGGGACCAGGGGACTCAATAGGCTGAGTGAATGAGTGGGACCAGTGGACTCAATAGGCTGAGTGAATGAGTGGGACCAGGGGACTCAATAGGCTGAGTGAATGAGTGGGACCAGTGGACTCAATAGGCTGAGTGAATGAGTGGGACCAGGGGACTCAATAGGCTGAGTGAATGAGTGGGACCAGTGGACTCAATAGGCTGAGTGAATGAGTGGGACCAGTGGACTCAATAGGCTGAGTGAATGAGTGGGACCAGTGGACTCAATAGGCTGAGTGAATGAGTGGGACCAGGGGACTCAATAGGCTGAGTGAATGAGTGGGACCAGTGGACTCAATAGGCTGAGTGAATGAGTGGGACCAGTGGACTCAATAGGCTGAGTGAATGAGTGGGACCAGGGGACTCAATAGGCTGAGTGAATGAGTGGGACCAGGGGACTCAATAGGCTGAGTGAATGAGTGGGACCAGGGGACTCAATAGGCTGAGTGAATGAGTGGGACCAGTGGACTCAATAGGCTGAGTGAATGAGTGGGACCAGTGGACTCAATAGGCTGAGTGAATGAGTGGGACCAGGGGACTCAATAGGCTGAGTGAATGAGTGGGACCAGTGGACTCAATAGGCTGAGTGAATGAGTGGGACCAGGGGACTCAATAGGCTGAGTGAATGACTGGAACCAGTGGACTCAATAGGCTGAGTGAATGAGAGAGACCAGTGGACTCAATAGGCTGAGTGAATGAGTGGGACCAGGGGACTCAATAGGCTGAGTGAATGAGTGGGACCAGGGGACTCAATAGGCTGAGTGAATGACTGGAACCAGTGGACTCAATAGGCTGAGTGAATGAGAGAGACCAGTGGACTCAATAGGCTGAGTGAATGACTGGAACCAGTGGACTCAATAGGCTGAGTGAATGAGTGGGACCAGGGGACTCAATAGGCTGAGTGAATGAGTGGGACCAGGGGACTCAATAGGCTGAGTGAATGACTGGAACCAGTGGACTCAATAGGCTGAGTGAATGAGAGAGACCAGTGGACTCAATAGGCTGAGTGAATGACTGGAACCAGTGGACTCAATAGGCTGAGTGAATGAGAGAGACCAGTGGACTCAATAGGCTGAGTGAATGACTGGAACCAGTGGACTCAATAGGCTGAGTGAATGAGAGAGACCAGTGGACTCAATAGGCTGAGTGAATGAGTGGGACCAGTGGACTCAATAGGCTGAGTGAATGAGTGGGACCAGGGGACTCAATAGGCTGAGTGAATGAGTGGGACCAGTGGACTCAATAGGCTGAGTGAATGAGTGGGACCAGTGGACTCAATAGGCTGAGTGAATGAGTGGGACCAGGGGACTCAATAGGCTGAGTGAATGAGTGGGACCAGGGGACTCAATAGGCTGAGTGAATGAGTGGGACCAGGGGACTCAATAGGCTGAGTGAATGAGTGGGACCAGTGGACTCAATAGGCTGAGTGAATGAGTGGGACCAGTGGACTCAATAGGCTGAGTGAATGAGTGGGACCAGGGGACTCAATAGGCTGAGTGAATGAGTGGGACCAGTGGACTCAATAGGCTGAGTGAATGAGTGGGACCAGGGGACTCAATAGGCTGAGTGAATGACTGGAACCAGTGGACTCAATAGGCTGAGTGAATGAGAGAGACCAGTGGACTCAATAGGCTGAGTGAATGAGTGGGACCAGGGGACTCAATAGGCTGAGTGAATGAGTGGGACCAGGGGACTCAATAGGCTGAGTGAATGACTGGAACCAGTGGACTCAATAGGCTGAGTGAATGAGAGAGACCAGTGGACTCAATAGGCTGAGTGAATGACTGGAACCAGTGGACTCAATAGGCTGAGTGAATGAGTGGGACCAGGGGACTCAATAGGCTGAGTGAATGAGTGGGACCAGGGGACTCAATAGGCTGAGTGAATGACTGGAACCAGTGGACTCAATAGGCTGAGTGAATGAGAGAGACCAGTGGACTCAATAGGCTGAGTGAATGACTGGAACCAGTGGACTCAATAGGCTGAGTGAATGAGTGGGACCAGGGGACTCAATAGGCTGAGTGAATGACTGGAACCAGTGGACTCAATAGGCTGAGTGAATGAGTGGGACCAGGGGACTCAATAGGCTGAGTGAATGAGGAGCGGATGTCGACAACCTTCTTTTCAAAGTGGTTGACAAAGTCGTCCGCAGAGAGGGGGGGGGGGGGGGGGATGGAGGATTAAAGAGGGAGGAGAAGGTGGAACATATTTTTTCCAGGGTCGGAAGCTTGAAATTTAGGGTGATAGAAAGTGGCTTTAGCAGCAGATACAGAGGAAGAGAAGGTAGAGAGGAGGGAGTTTAACGATGATAGGTCCTCCGTGAGTTTAGTTTTCATCCGTTTTTGCTCAGCTGCCCGCAGCCGTGTTCTGTAAACTCCCAATGAGTCACTCAGCCACGAAGCAGGAATGGAGGGCTGAGCCGGCCGGGAGGAAAGGGGACGGTGTGAGTCATAGAATGCAGAAAGGGGTGAAGAGTGGGGTTGAACAGAGACCTGGAGGGGGGTTACAGTGAGATTAGTGGAATTCCTTTCCATTTGTTCCGTTCCAGCCAATAGTATGAGCCGTCCTCTCCTCAGCGGCCTCCACACACAGGGTACACTAAATTAGAAGGGTTGCAGCCAAGGGGAGCGTCTGTAAAGCCTACAGGGAGACGAGCCAACAGGTATAGAAAACACACACATAGTTGCCAAAGCTACAGAAAAGCAAAATGAGATCATCAGAAAATAACTAGGTAAGATAATCAAGTGACAGAGTGGAGTGGAGCCTTCCACTCTTTCCTTCCTCCAACAACTCTGTAGAACAACTCTGTAGAACAAATCGGTAGAACAACTCTGTAGAACAACTCGGTAGAACAACTCGGTAGAACAACTCTGTAGAACAAATCGGTAGAACAACTCGGTAGAACAACTCTGTAGAACAACTCGGTAGAACAACTCGGTAGAACAACTCTGTAGAACAACTCTGTAGAACAACTCTGTAGAACAACTCCGCAGAACAACTCGGGAGAACAACTCGGTAGAACAACTCGGGAGAACAACTCGGTAGAACAACTCGGGAGAACAACTCGGTAGAACAAATCGGTAGAACAACTCTGTAGAACAAATCGGTAGAACAACTCTGTAGAACAACTCGGGAGAACAACTCTGTAGAACATCTCCGCAGAACAACTCGGTAGAACTCTGTAGAACAAATCGGTAGAACAACTCTGTAGAACAAATCGGTAGAACAACTCGGTAGAACAACTCTGTAGAACAACTCGGGAGAACAACTCGGTAGAACAACTCTGTAGAACAACTCTGTAGAACAACTCGGCAGAACAACTCGGTAGAACTCTGTAGAACAAATCGGTAGAACAACTCTGTAGAACAAATCGGTAGAACAACTCGGCAGAACAACTCGGTAGAACAAATCGGTAGAACTCTGTAGAACATATCGGTAGAACAACTCTGTAGAACAAATCGGTAGAACAACTCTGTAGAACAACTCGGGAGAACAACTCTGTAGAACAACTCGGGAGAACAACTCGGTAGAACAACTCTGTAGAACAACTCTGTAGAACAACTCGGCAGAACAACTCGGTAGAACTCTGTAGAACAAATCGGTAGAACAACTCTGTAGAACAAATCGGTAGAACAACTCGGCAGAACAACTCGGTAGAACAAATCGTTAGAACTCTGTAGAACATATCGGTAGAACAACTCTGTAGAACAAATCGGTAGAACAACTCTGTAGAACAACTCGGGAGAACAACTCTGTAGAACATCTCCGCAGAACAACTCGGTAGAACAACTCTGTAGAACAACTCTGTAGAACAAATCGGTAGAACAACTCGGCAGAACAACTCTGTAGAACAAATCGGTAGAACTCTGTAGAACAAATCGGTAGAACAACTCTGTAGAACAACTCGGTAGAACAACTCGGTAGAACAACTCCGCAGAACAACTCTGTAGAACAACTCTGTAGAACAAATCGGTAGAACAACTCGGTAGAACAACTCGGTAGAACAACTCCGCAGAACAACTCTGTAGAACAAATCGGTAGAACAACTCGGTAGAACAACTCTGTAGAACAACTCTGTAGAACAACTCTGTAGAACAACTCGGTAGAAGAAATCGGTAGAAGAACTCCGCAGAACCGTCTTTGTTTCTCCATCCTCACCTGAGACACTACCCCTCCCCCTCCCTCCTCAGTCCTTACCTGAGACACTTCCCCTCCCGCCCTCACCTGAGACACTCCCCCTCTCCCTCCATCCTCACCTGAGACACTTCCCCTCCCCCCTCACCTGAGACACTCCCCCTCTCCCTCCATCCTCACCTGAGACACTCCCCCTCCCCATCCTCACCTGAGACACTCCCCCTGACTAGACCCTGTCACTACAGACTGACTAGACCCTGTCACTACAGCCTGACTAGACCCTGTCACTACAGCCTGACTAGACCCTGTCACTACAGCCTGACTAGACCCTGTCACTACAGCCTCACTGACTAGACCCTGTCACTACAGCCTCACTGACTAGACCCTGTCACTACAGCCTCACTGACTAGACCCTGTCACTACAGCCTGACTAGACCCTGTCACTACAGCCTGACTAGACCCTGTCACTACAGCCTCATTGACTAGACCCTGTCACTACAGCCTCACTGACTAGACCCTGTCACTACAGCCTCACTGACTAAACCCTGTCACTACAGCCTGACTAGACCCTGTCACTACAGCCTCACTGACTAGACCCTGTCACTACAGCCGGACTAGACCCTGTCACTACAGCCTGACTAGACCCTGTCACTACAGCCTGACTAGACCCTGTCACTACAGCCTCACTGACTAGACCCTGTCACTACAGCCTCACTGACTAGACCCTGTCACTACAGCCTGACTAGACCCTGTCACTACAGACTGACTAGACCCTGTCACTACAGCCTGACTAGACCCTGTCACTACAGCCTGACTGACTAGACCCTGTCACTACAGCCTGACTAGACCCTGTCAATACAGCCTGACTAGACCCTGTCAATACAGCCTGACTAGACCCTGTCACTACAGCCTGACTAGACCCTGTCACTACAGACTGACTAGACCCTGTCACTACAGCCTCACTGACTAGACCCTGTCACTACAGCCTGACTGACTAGACCCTGTCACTACAGCCTGACTAGACCCTGTCACTACAGCCTGACTAGACCCTGTCACTACAGCCTGACTAGACCCTGTCACTACAGCCTCACTGACTAGACCCTGTCACTACAGCCGGACTAGACCCTGTCACTACAGCCTGACTAGACCCTGTCACTACAGCCTGACTAGACCCTGTCACTACAGCCTCATTGACTAGACCCTGTCACTAAAGCCTCACTGACTAGACCCTGTCACTACAGCCTCACTGACTAGACCATGTCACTACAGCCTGACTAGACCCTGTCACTACAGCCTCACTGACTAGACCCTGTCACTACAGCCGGACTAGACCCTGTCACTACAGCCTGACTAGACCCTGTCACTACAGCCTGACTAGACCCTGTCACTACAGCCTCACTGACTAGACCCTGTCACTACAGCCTCATTGACTAGACCCTGTCACTACAGCCTGACTAGACCCTGTCACTACAGCCTCACTGACTAGACCCTGTCACTACAGCCTGACTAGACCCTGTCACTACAGCCTGACTAGACCCTGTCACTACAGCCTCACTGACTAGACCCTGTCACTACAGCCTCACTGACTAGACCCTGTCACTACAGCCTGACTAGACCCTGTCACTACAGCCTGACTAGACCCTGTCACTACAGCCTGACTAGACCCTGTCACTACAGCCTGACTGACTAGACCCTGTCACTACAGCCTGACTAGACCCTGTCAATACAGCCTGACTAGACCCTGTCAATACAGCCTGACTAGACCCTGTCACTACAGCCTGACTAGACCCTGTCACTACAGACTGACTAGACCCTGTCCCAACAGCCTCACTGACTAGACCCTGTCACTACAGACTGACTAGACCCTGTCACTACAGCCTGACTGACTAGACCCTGTCACTACAGCCTGACTAGACCCTGTCACTACAGCCTGACTAGACCCTGTCACTACAGCCTGACTAGACCCTGTCACTACAGCCTCATTGACTAGACCCTGTCACTACAGCCTCACTGACTAGACCCTGTCACTACAGCCTGACTAGACCCTGTCACTACAGCCTGACTAGACCCTGTCACTACAGCCTGACTAGACCCTGTCACTACAGCCTGACTAGACCCTGTCACTACAGCCTCACTGACTAGACCCTGTCACTACAGACTGACTAGACCCTGTCACTACAGCCTGACTAGACCCTGTCACTACAGCCTGACTAGACCCTGTCACTACGGCCTGACTAGACCCTGTCACTACAGCCTCACTGACTAGACCAGACATGGGCAAACTACGGCCCGCGGGCCACATACGGCCCGTTAGACTTTTTAATCCGGCCCGCCGAACTTGTCCAAATTATAGTAAAAACCTCCTTTTTTTTCCCCTTTCCCTGCAATGCCCACGTTATCCCAATAGATGGCGCACTCAAAACACATTGACCGTTGTTGGAGTGGCGCGTATTTCTCTTTATTTCACTTTAATTTTCACTTCGTTTCACGTCACCATTAAGCCCTTCTGTGAAAATGAGCGGACCAAAGAGAAGGAAAGTGGACAGCGAATGCCGAGTGTTTAATAAGGAGTGGACAACAAAATACTTCTTCACTGAAGTCCGATCAACGGCTGTATGTCTGATATGCCAAGAAGCTGTTGCGGTTTTCAAAGAGTACAATATCAGCCGTCACTTTGCCACGAAGCATGCAAACTATGCTAGCAAGCAGTCAACACAAGAACGGGCGGCTACTGCTCAGAGGTTGGCAGCTAATTTACAGAGTCAACAGAACTTTTTTCACCGACAAACTGCAATTCAAGAGTCAAGTACCAAGGCAAGTTATTTGCTGGCATTCAAATTAGCAAAGGCTAGCAAGCCTTTCTCCGAAGGCGAGTTTTTGAAAGAGTGCATGGTAGAGACAGCAGGTCTCTTGTGTCCGGAGAGCAAAGCCAAGTTTGAAAAAATCAGTTTAGCACGCAGGACAGTGACTCGCCGCGTGGAACTGATTGACGAAGATATAGTCAGCGAAATGCGAAGAAATACTGCAAATCACTGGACGATCTGCACAGAGAATTTTGCCGTCGGTTCTGTGATTTTGAAAAAATTGACAAGTCACTTCAACTGGTGTCCTGTCCCCTGTCACAAGACCCCGAATCAGCACCGCAGGAGCTGCAATTGGAACTGATCGATCTTCAGTCTGACTCCGTCTCAAAGGAGAAGTTCAAGTCTCTTAAACTGAATGACTTTTACGCTTCACTTAACGAGACCGCGTTTCCAAACCTCCGGAGGACGGCGCAGAAGATGCTGGTGTTGTTTGGCTCGACCTACGTGTGTGAGCAGACGTTTAGCGTCATGAAAATCAACAAAGCCCATCACAGATCCAAGTTAACTGACCAACACCTCAGATCTGTCCTGAGAATTGCCACAACAAAACTAACTCCAGACTTTGATGCACTGGCAAAAAAGGGAGACCAACAACACTGTTCCCACTGAAATGGTGAGTTTTTCTGCTGTGTTATGAAAAAATGCATATGAAAAGTTTGGAAGTGCGTCTTTTAATTAAGAGCAATGCGCATTTACGCACAGCAGCGGTACAGTAGCTTTATTAACACGCCGCACATCGCTCTTAATTTAAATTTAAATTTTCAGCTGCAGGTAGGATATTTAATACAGCCTATGTCTGTGTGCTTGGCAACGATACACGTGTACTGTTTGCGCGTGAAGGCGAGGGCGTCCGTGGCGAGTTTGTAGAGCGCGCGGTCAGGACAATCCACCCATGATTTTGCGGAGTTTAACACAAGTAGATATTATTGAGCTTGAGTATTTCGTTGTGTAATAATATGTTTTGAATGTTGAAAGTGATTCCATTTTTCAATAAATGTTGATTTCTTTAACTTTGCACCTTCGATTGAAACTTATTAAAAACAGACGCAATCTTGATAAATCACAGTGCGTATTATTTTAATCTATTTACATTTCCTCATCCCGGTATCTGCGAAATAGTATGTAAATGCCATATCTTGCATATTCCTTGAGACAAATTTATTAACTGATAAGGGCTATTTTTCACATTTGAAAGACAGTTAATAAATTGGGTTGTAGTGTTCTTACTGTGCTATGAGGTTTGCACACACTACATTTAATGCTTTAGTATATCCGGCCCAAACACTCCCTCCAAATGCTCCTGGCCCGGCCCCTCTGTCAAATTTTAGAACCCATTGTGGCCCGCGAGTCAAAAAGTTTGCCCACCCCTGGACTAGACCCTGTCATTGATAATGTTGAGACAGTCTAATATATCAGACATTGATTTAAGTCAATCAAACATGGACACAAGTTAACATTTTTTTGGAACATCGTTCCATGTTAAGTCAACTTATCTGAAGTCTGAATCGGGCCCAATGTGATGTGGGTACAGCAGGCAGGCTGTAGACACACAGGGACAGCCACAACCCAGGGGCCGTTCACTCACTCACATGGTCGGTGTTCCTTCCTCTGTCTAGGACGTCATAAGCTTCTGCCTTAAAGGCAATGCCACACCACTGGCTTAAAGGAAATGCCACGCCACTGTCTTAAAGGCAATGCTACACCACTGTCTTAAAGGCAATGCCACACCACTGTCTTAAAGGCAATGCTACTCCACTGTCTTAAAGGCAATGCCACACCACTGTCTTAAAGGCAATGCTACGCCACTGTCTTAAAGGCAATGCCACACCACTGTCTTAAAGGCAATGCTACTCCACTGTCTTAAAGGCAATGCCACACCACTGTCTTAAAGGCAATGCTACGCCACTGTCTTAAAGGCAATGCCACACCACTGTCTTAAAGGCAATGCTACTCCACTGTCTTAAAGGCAATGCTATAACCACTGTCTTAAAGGCAATGCTACTCCACTGTCTTAAAGGCAATGCTATAACCACTGTCTTAAAGGCAATGCTACTCCACTGTCTTAAAGGCAATGCTATAACCACTGTCTTAAAGGCAATGCTATAACCACTGTCTTAAAGGCAATGCCACACCACTGTCTTAAAGGCAATGCTACTCCACTGTCTTAAAGGCAATGCTATAACCACTGTCTTAAAGGCAATGCTACTCCACTGTCTTAAAGGCAATGCTATAACCACTGTCTTAAAGGCAATGCTACGCCACTGTCTTAAAGGCAATGCTATAACCACTGTCTTAAAGGCAATGCTACTCCACTGTCTTAAAGGCAATGCCACACCACTGTCTTAAAGGCAATGCTACTCCACTGTCTTAAAGGCAATGCCACACCACTGTCTTAAAGGCAATGCTACGCCACTGTGTTAAAGGCAATGCTACACCACTGTCTTAAAGGCAATGCTACTCCACTGTCTTAAAGGCAATGCCACACCACTGTCTTAAAGGCAACGCTATAACCACTGTCTTAAAGGCAATGCCACACCACTGTCTTAAAGGCAATGCTATAACCACTGTCTTAAAGGCAATGCTATAACCACTGTCTTAAAGGCAATGCTACACCACTGTCTTAAAGGCAATGCTACACCACTGTCTTAAAGGCAATGCTTTAACCACTGTCTTAAAGGCAATGCCACACCACTGTCTTAAAGGCAATGCACACCACTGTCTTAAAGGCAATGCTACTCCACTGTCTTAAAGGCAATGCCACACCACTGTCTTAAAGGCAATGCTATAACCACTGTCTTAAAGGCAATGCCACACCACTGTCTTAAAAGCAATGCCACACCACTGGCTTAAAGGAAATGCCACACCACTGTCTTAAAGGCAATGCCACGCCACTGTCTTAAAGGCAATGCTACACCACTGTCTTAAAGGCAATGCCACACCACTGTCTTAAAGGCAATGCTACTCCACTGTCTTAAAGGCAATGCCACACCACTGTCTTAAAGGCAATGCTACGCCACTGTCTTAAAGGCAATGCCACACCACTGTCTTAAAGGCAATGCTACTCCACTGTCTTAAAGGCAATGCTATAACCACTGTCTTAAAGGCAATGCTACTCCACTGTCTTAAAGGCAATGCTATAACCACTGTCTTAAAGGCAATGCTATAACCACTGTCTTAAAGGCAATGCTACTCCACTGTCTTAAAGGCAATGCTATAACCACTGTCTTAAAGGCAATGCTACGCCACTGTCTTAAAGGCAATGCTATAACCACTGTCTTAAAGGCAATGCTACTCCACTGTCTTAAAGGCAATGCCACACCACTGTCTTAAAGGCAATGCTACTCCACTGTCTTAAAGGCAATGCCACACCACTGTCTTAAAGGCAACGCTATAACCACTGTCTTAAAGGCAATGCCACACCACTGTCTTAAAGGCAATGCTATAACCACTGTCTTAAAGGCAATGCCACACCACTGTCTTAAAGGCAATGCTACTCCACTGTCTTAAAGGCAATGCCACACCACTGTCTTAAAGGCAATGCTATAACCACTGTCTTAAAGGCAATGCTACACCACTGTCTTAAAGGCAATGCTACACCACTGTCTTAAAGGCAATGCTATAACCACTGTCTTAAAGGCAATGCCACACCACTGTCTTAAAGGCAATGCACACCACTGTCTTAAAGGCAATGCTACTCCACTGTCTTAAAGGCAATGCCACACCACTGTCTTAAAGGCAATGCTATAACCACTGTCTTAAAGGCAATGCCACACCACTGTCTTAAAAGCAATGCCACACCACTGGCTTAAAGGAAATGCCACACCACCTTCTTAAAGGCAATGCCACGCCACTGTCTTAAAGGCAATGCTACACCACTGTCTTAAAGGCAATGCCACACCACTGTCTTAAAGGCAATGCTACTCCACTGTCTTAAAGGCAATGCCACACCACTGTCTTAAAGGCAATGCTACGCCACTGTCTTAAAGGCAATGCTACACCACTGTCTTAAAGGCAATGCTACTCCACTGTCTTAAAGGCAATGCTATAACCACTGTCTTAAAGGCAATGCTACTCCACTGTCTTAAAGGCAATGCTATAACCACTGTCTTAAAGGCAATGCTATAACCACTGTCTTAAAGGCAATGCTACTCCACTGTCTTAAAGGCAATGCTATAACCACTGTCTTAAAGGCAATGCTACTCCACTGTCTTAAAGGCAATGCCACACCACTGTCTTAAAGGCAATGCTACTCCACTGTCTTAAAGGCAATGCTACACCACTGTCTTAAAGGCAATGCTACACCACTGTCTTAAAGGCAATGCTATAACCACTGTCTTAAAGGCAATGCCACACCACTGTCTTAAAGGCAATGCTACTCCACTGTCTTAAAGGCAATGCCACACCACTGTCTTAAAGGCAATGCTATAACCACTGTCTTAAAGGCAATGCTATAACCACTGTCTTAAAGGCAATGCCACACCACTGTCTTAAAGGCAATGCCACACCACTGTCTTAAAGGCAATGCTACACCACTGCCTTAATAAAGGCAATGCCACACCACTGATGAATAAACACAGAGCATTCATTTAGTATAGGATATTTTTGACCCCACACCCGGAAGTGTACGGTGGCCCTAAGGGGGAAAAAGTAAACTAGCAACGTGAAACTGACCGCGTGGACACTGACAATAGTTCTAGTGATGACAGGGTTACTGCGCAGTATAGACCTGTCTGTGGATGACATCACTATGATTGTGATACGAGTCTCTACAGATCTACTAGTATGACAAAACGGTTCAGATTCAGCCTCATCATCTTGTTTTATCACCGTCCCACATTGATGAGGTCACAGCTTTGTACAGGCTGGCTGGGCTTCTCCTCTTTCTCCAGTCATCCCATTTCATACAATGTGATGACAGTGATCCAGTCATTTGTTAACGTATTGCTTCATATTCTTGTGATGGGCAATGTGGTTTGATTAATGTAATAAAGATTATATATATATTTTTTTAAATGACATTGTCTTAAAAGGTCAGAGTTTTAAAAACGACATTGTAATAAAGACCAGAGTTTAAAAACGACATTGTCATAAAGATCAAAGTTTTTTAAAAAGTAAACTTTACAAACAGCTTGGATTTTCATTGTAGAGGTGAAAAAGGGCTATGTAGGCGTATGTTGCAATCCACTGGTGTGTGATAACTGCTGTTGGTTAAGACATATCATTATCTCTGCCAGGGCAGGACAGACAGAGATCTGAACTCTCCCTCTGAGAAGGGGGGAGGGATATGGCTGTGACACACCCTGGAACTGAGAGGGGGGAGGGAGCTGAGAGGGGAGCTGAGAGGGGGGAGGGATATGACTGTAACACACCCTGGAGCTGAGAGGGGGGAGGGATATGACTGTAACACACCCTGGAGCTGAGAGGGGGGAGGGATATGACTGTGACACACCCTGGAGCTGAGAGGGGGGAGGGATATGACTGTAACACACCCTGGAGCTGAGGGAAATGACTGTGACACACCCTGGAGCTGAGAGGGGGGAGGGAGCTGAGAGGGGAGCTGAGAGGGGGAGGGATATGACTGTAAAACACCCTGGAGCTGAGAGGGGGGGAGGGATATGACTGTAAAACACCCTGGAGCTGAGAGGGGGGAGGGATATGACTGTAAAACACCCTGGAGCTGAGAGGGGGGGAGGGATATGACTGTAAAACACCCTGGAGCTGAGAGGGGGGAGGGATATGACTGTAAAACACCCTGGAGCTGAGAGGGGGGGAGGGATATGACTGTAACACACCCTGGAGCTGAGAGGGGGGAGGGATATGACTGTAACACACCCTGGAGCTGAGAGGGGGGAGGAATATGACTGTAAAACACCCTGGAGCTGAGAGGGGGGGAGGGATATGACTGTGACACATCCTGGAGCTGAGAGGGGGGGAGGGATATGACTGTGACACATCCTGGAGCTGAGAGGGGGAGGGATATGACTGTAAAACACCCTGGAGCTGAGAGGGGGAGGGATATGACTGTGACACATCCTGGAGCTGAGAGGGGGAGGGATATGACTGTGACACATCCTGGAGCTGAGAGGGGGGGAGGGATATGACTGTAACACACCCTGGAGCTGAGAGGGGGAGGGATATGACTGTGACACATCCTGGAGCTGAGAGGGGGAGGGATATGACTGTGAAACACCCTGGAGCTGAGAGGGGGGGAGGGATATGACTGTGACACACCCTGGAGCTGAGAGGGGGAGGGATATGACTGTGACACACCCTGGAGCTGAGAGGGGAGAGGTATATGACTGTAACACACCCTGGAGCTGAGAGGGGGAGGGATATGACTGTGACACATCCTGGAGCTGAAAGGGGGAGGGATATGACTGTGACACAGCTTGGAGCTGAGAGGGGGGAGGGATATGACTGTAACACAGCTTGGAGCTGAGAGGGGGAGGGATATGACTGTGACACAGCTTGGAGCTGAGAGGGGTAGGGATATGACTGTGACACAGCTTGGAGCTGAGAGGGGGGAGGGATATGACTGTGACACAGCTTGGAGCTAAGAGGGGGGAGGGATATGACTGTAACACAGCTTGGAGCTGAGAGGGGGGAGGGATATGACTGTGACACAGCTTGGAGCTGAAAGGGGGGAGGGATATGACTGTAACACAGCTTGGAGCTGAGAGGGGGGAGGGATATGACTGTGACACATCCTGGAGCTGAGAGGGGGGAGGGATATGACTGTGACACACCCTGGAGCTGAAAGGGGGAGGGATATGACTGTGACACATCCTGGAGCTGAGAGGGGGGAGGGATATGACTGTGACACATCCTGGAGCTGAGAGGGGGGAGGGATATGACTGTGACACATCCTGGAGCTGAGAGGGGGGGGGGATATGACTGTGACACACCCTGGAGCTGAGAGGGGGGAGGGATATGACTGTAACACACCCTGGAGCTGAGAGGGGGGAGGGATATGACTGTGACACATCCTGGAGCTGAAAGGGGGAGGGATATGACTGTGACACATCCTGGAGCTGAGAGGGGGGAGGGATATGACTGTGACACATCCTGGAGTTGAGAGGGGGAGGGATATGACTGTGAAACATCCTGGAGCTGAGAGCGAGGAGGGATATGACTGTGACACATCCTGAAGCTGAAAGTAGGGGCAGTGAAACGGTTGTGACACACCCTGGAGTGTCTTGTAGAGCCCGGTTACCATGGAGAGATATGATATATAATCTACCTGATGAGGAGGACTGAAACCTCTCCTGTACCTCTCATTGGTGTTACATGATTTCTGGAACTGTTAGTTGTACCCTTTTAAGTGACCCCATATAATGTTTCCCACAGACTGAAGCTAGCTATGAGCATGGTGCTTGCAACACCAGGGTAGTGGGTTGGATTCCCAGGACCACCTGTAGGTAAAATGTATGCAACATGACCGTACGTTGCTTTGGTTATAAGCGTCTGCTAAAACGGCATATATTATTATATTTACGCTCGACTTCAAACATAAAAATGTCCCTCTCGTGGGCCTGTAGATTTATTTCCGATCAAATTTACTACAGAAAGCAACTTCAATGTCTTGGCTGACGAGAGCTAATGATCACCTGTGTAGTGATTAAATACGTATTGATCAACTCGTTTCACTTCAGAAGGGAGGGCTTGGCTCAGGCTGGCTCTACTGATAAAGACAGTACTGATAACACACAGCATCTGGACAGGGGCCTTTCCCTGGCAATAAACCTCATGTTACGACAAGACAAGCACACGTTGTCACGCTCGCTATCCTCAAACTCCCTGTCATAAATCGACCAAGGCGCAGCGTGCATTTAGTTCCAGATCTTTTAATAATGTGAAACCGAAACAAACAAAAAACAAACAGGTAAACAGCAAAGAACGTAACGCAACCGAGGTGCACACAAACACACACGGAAAATAATTACCCACAAAACACCGGTGGGAAAAGGCTACCTAAGTATGGTTCCCAATCAGAGACAACGATAGACAGCTGCCTCTGATTGAGAACCACACCCGGCCAAACACGTAGAAATAGAAAACATAGAACAAGGACTGCCCACCCAAATCACACCCTGGCCAAACCAAAATAGAGACATAAAACGCTCTCTACGGTCAGGGCGTGACACACGTCTGTTAGGGGAGAGGGTGGGTTGTCTGTGTACTGACAGGCTTGGTTTTATATGGTTTTATATCTCCACACTATGAGGTTGGAATAACACTGTGAAATTATAAAAAAATATTTTTATGCCGTTTAAGTGTAAGAGCTGTTTGAAAAGACAGAGTGAAATGTCATCTTGTTTTGGTAGGAGGAAGTTTAGGCCTGGCGACATCACTAGGCGGTATTAGTTTATAGACCAATAAGAAAGAGAGTTTCAAACCTCTCTGCCAATAACAGCTAGTTTTCAGGTTACATATCCCTCCCATTAGGCTCATCCAATTAGGCCCCCCACTCAGACCACTCACAGACAATCCTAGCACATTTCTAGCTTGAGATATTGTTCTTTGCTAAGAAGCAAATTGTTTTGTTTTTTTTACAATTTTTATCAAATTAAATAAATAACAGTAAGGTACTTAATTGTTACCCAAATGATTTGACGTTGAGATAAAGGACCAATGCAGACGTTTTTTAAGACTTTGTGTCGTAACATCTTCCATCCCTGCAAATAAAAAAAGTCCAGCCCGACTAATCGACCAGCCATCTCTCAAGCAATTTACGTCTGGCGACAAGGTTAAGCCCCAACTGTCCCTTCAACAGAATACTCACTTGAAAATATCTTGTGTGTGTGTGCTTTGACCAAAGCTCTCTTACTTCTCAATACTAACATTGCCATAATAACTGCCTCATCCACTTATAGCGCAGTAAAGATTGAGGAACAGGGTCAATGGAAGGTCTTCACATTTCCTGAAGATCGGTTGGTTGTCACGGTAACCTGGCAAACAAATGATACGGAGTCACACACAGAGGGATGAATCATCTGAACCAGCTGAAGGTGGGGAAGAAGGGAGGAGGAGGAGGAGGAGGAAGGGAGAGGTGGGGAAGAGGAGAGGGGAGGGGAGGGTGGAGAAGAAGGGAGTAGGAGGAGGAGGAGGAAGGGAGAGGTAGGGAAGAAGGGAGTAGAGGGGAGGGTGGAGAAGAGGAAGAGGAGACTGGAGGGGAGGGTAGAGAAGGGGAAGAGGAGACTGGAGGGGAGGGTGGAGAAGGGGAAGAGGAGACTGGAGGGGAGACTGGAGGGGAGGGTAGAGAAGGGGAAAGAGGCGGAAAGGTGGAGGGGAAGAAGATTCGCAGAGCGAAAGGTCACAGAAAGAAGTTCACAGGAAGAAGTGCAAAAGGTGGTCATGACTTTTCCCCAGTGTATCTGTAGTAAAACAGAAGTCTGACCTTTAATGAACTGTTTACTGGACAGGGATAACGCAGCATTCATAACCAAGTGGGAGGTGGGAATTTGCCAGTTATTAAACGTAAATAAATGGCAGGTGAATCCATTCACGGGCTCTGAACTCGCTGAGAAACGCTGATTGGCTAATGGCCAATAAGCTGCGTCAACCATACACTAAAAGTACAGCTGTCATGCTTATAAACAAATTATAATGTTAAAAAAAGATTTTTATAGGTAGCTTTTTATAAATAATGTGTTGTTGTTGCATTTAACTACCAAAAATGTATGTTATAGAGGTCATTTCCTTAGTATGTGACATCAGAGGTCATTGTGGGGGAGAAGTCAGGAGCTCAGAGTTGATAGACGAGTGTCCCCCGCTAGTAATTACACGGTCGCCAGCTGGACGGTGTTTTCCTACGACACATTGGTGCGGCTTGGCTTCCGGGTTAAACGAGCGGTGTGTTAAGAAGCAGTGCGGCTCGGCAGGGTCGTGTTTCCTCCGACACATTGGTGCGGCTTGGCTTCCGGGTTAAACGAGCGGTGTGTTAAGAAGCAGTGCGGCTTGGCGGGGTCGTGTTTCCTCCGACACATTGGTGCGGCTTGGCTTCCGGGTTAAGCGAGCGGTGTGTTAAGAAGCAGTGCGGCTCTGCGGGGTCGTGTTTCCTCCGACACATTGGTGCGGCTTGGCTTCCGGGTTAAGCGAGCGGTGTGTTAAGAAGCAGTGCGGCTTGGCGGGGTCGTGTTTCCTCCGACACATTGGTGCGGCTTGGCTTCCGGGTTAAGCGAGCGGTGTGTTAAGAAGCAGTGCGGCTCGGCAGGGTCGTGTTTCCTACGACACATTGGTGCGGCTTGGCTTCCGGGTTAAACGAGCGGTGTGTTAAGAAGAAGTGCGGCTCGGCGGGGTCGTGTTTCCTCCGACACATTGGTGCGGCTTGGCTTCCGGGTTAAACGAGCGGTGTGTTAAGAAGCAGTGCGGCTTGGCGGGGTCGTGTTTCCTCCGACACATTGGTGCGGCTTGGCTTCCGGGTTAAACGAGCGGTGTGTTAAGAAGCAGTGCGGCTCGGCGGGGTCGTGTTTCCTCCGACACATTGGTGCGGCTTGGCTTCCGGGTTAAACGAGCGGTGTGTCAAGAAGCAGTGCGGCTCGGCGGGGTCGTGTTTCCGAGGACGCATGGGCTCTCGAACCTTCGCCTCTCCCGAGACCGTACAGTGGAGTTGCAGCGATGGGACAAGACTGTAACTACCAATTGGATATCACAAAATTAGGGAGAAAAAGGGTTAAAACATTTTTTTAATATAATTATTTACTGATGCTCCAAATATGTTGAGTCTTGAACGTGTTAACTTAGCCAAATTAGTATAACATGGACATAGTATCTGTCTAAATAACTATATATCACTGTATAACAAATTATGAATAATACATAAAATATTATTTATTAATATAATAACTTATATACTTTATATACACTATATATATTGAACAAAATAACGACAGGAAATGGATGATTGCTAGCTTCTCTCAAAGCTGCCATTTTAATTCTGGGACAACCACACATTACACACCCCGAGAACTGATGTGTCCAATGCACTTTTAATAAAAGGTCACAATATTAAAAAGGTACAGGTTTGTTTTCTTAAGTGCAATATAACAATATTCATCATATTAGAATGAAAAGTATTTAAAAAGACAACTTTACATTTATTATTTTTCATTTTACAGTTTTGTATTTACAAAAAAAAAAAAAAAAAGATTCCAAAAAATACTTACAATATATATTCATGACTCAGACAAAGAAACGAGGTTGCTGTTTGTGAAGACAACTGAAGAGAGTTTAATAAAAGAGCTGGATTAAAAAACAAAAAAATCCGTATGTCATTATCTTAAAGATCAGTAGCATAATAATACCATCAAAACATAACCCCCCCCCCTCACTGTGCTGTAGCTGGTTCTTCAGTTAAAAAAACCTTGTTTTTTCAAAAAACATTTTAATTTAATTAACAAAGGTTGTGTTCTATGTTCTTTCCTCCATCAAACACGTTGAAGACTCGTTATTGTAAAGGAACTAAAGACACACATGTCATCCACCTTAGATTTTTTTTTAAACATTGAAATAGATTGTCTATTATTTTAAATCATACAGCCTTGACTAGCCAACACAGTCATTAAATAAATATGAACAGCCAGAGGGATTTGATGTCATTGCAGTATTCTAAAGATAGTAATTGAGTATTCAGACTGAATGGTTATAAAATCAGTTTTTTTGTTGTTGTATAGGACACTATGGCCTCTCCAGACTCAATAGCAGCACTGCATTTAATGAACCGTTTTCAAAGCTCACATTCCACTACATACTGTAGAGGCTGTAGAACAGGAAGTGCATCACTCATCATGTAACAGATCAATACTTATTTTCCTGATAATTATTTTTTTGAGCAATGAGACTCATCTTGTGATGCTCTTTCTATGAGACCATAGAGTTCCTATATTCCTGACATGTCATTGTGATTGATATAAACCAGCCATGTTGGTCAGATCTGATGAGTTATAGACACAGTCAGTCCAGTAACCAGCCATGTTGGTCAGATCTGATGAGTTATAGACAGTCAGTCCAGTAACCAGCCATGTTGGTCAAATCTGATGAGTTATAGACAGTCAGTCCAGTAACCAGCCATGTTGGTCAGATCTGATGAGTTATAGACAGTCAGTCCAGTAACCAGCCATGTTGGTCAGATCTGATGAGTTATAGACAGTCAGTCCAGTAACCAGCCATGTTGGTCAGATCTGATGAGTTATAGACACAGTCAGTCCAGTAACCAGCCATGTTGGTCAGATCTGATGAGTTCGACCGACACAGTCAGTCCAGTACTTCAGCTCCAACCAAATGGCTTTCACAATCACGTCTTTACACAGGTTTAAATAAAAATAATAATTTCAACAAACACGTTTTTTTTTTTAAGTTAAGGGCCGTGGTTCAGTACTCTGTATAAAACAGTTTCATCCCCTAACAACGTGACATTAACAAATCAAATAAATATAGTCCCCCCCCCCCCCCCCCCCCCCCAAGGCTGGCACACTGATACAGGCACCAGCTGGGAATAATAACCACTTAGTCTTAACATCTAGAACCCATTGGACCTCTATGGAACCAACAAGGTGGCTTAGTCTAGAACGGTCTAGAACCCAAGGTTCTGCTCACTGAAGGAACCTAGCATCACACGTCTGAAGAACAACTAAAATAATCCCACATTCTACTTATCTGCCCAACTAAAATAATCCCACATTCTACTTATCTGCCCAACTAAAATAATCCCACATTCTACTTATCTGCCCAACTAAAATAATCCCACATTCTACTTATCTGCCCAACTAAAATAATCCCACATTCTACTTATCTGCCCAACTAAAATAATCCCACATTCTACTTATCTGCCCAACTAAAATAATCCCACATTCTACTTATCTGCCCAACTAAAATAATCCCACATTCTACTTATCTGCCCAACTAAAATAATCCCACATTCTACTTATCTGCCCAACTAAAATAATCCCACATTCTACTTATCTGCCCAACTAAAATAATCCCACATTCTACTTATCTGCCCAACTAAAATAATCCCACATTCTACTTATCTGCCCAACTAAAATAATCCCACATTCTACTTATCTGCCCAACTAAAATAATCCCACATTCTACTTATCTGCCCAACTAAAATAATCCCACATTCTACTTATCTGCCCAACTAAAATAATCCCACATTCTACTTATCTGCCCAACTAAAATAATCCCACATTCTACTTATCTCACTTGGTCTGTATAGACAGAGTCTATAGGTAATTCCATACGGTGAGATTAAGTAGAGTAGTAGAGAACGTGAACGTGACGATAAAACACAGAATTCAGAATATAGAAGAGAACTGGAAAAAAAACAAAAAGTCAAGTGTGAACAATTAGAATTTATCGACATGCAATATTTAAGACTATTCACAAGATAAAAAAAATACAACATTGATATCATTATTGCTTGACATTCGGTTATGGCTGAAGTTACTTTCTTTACTTCTGAGAAATGCAGTTTGACTACAGTGCCTTGGAGAGTCTACTGTCATACTGGAGACGTGGTGAGATGGACTGAGTGGGAAAATGTCAGAAAGGAGAAGAAAACGAGGGAGGATGATACCGAAAAACCTCTCTAGTTGACCACGATATCCTTCACTAATAAACCTCTCCAGCTAACCCCGATATCCTTCACTAATAAACCTCTCCAGCTAACCACGATATCCTTCACTAATAAACCTCTCCAGCTAACCACAATATCCTTCACTAATAAACCTCTCCAACTAACCACGATATCCTTCACTAATAAAACCCCTCCAACTAACCACGATATCCTTCACTAATAAAACCTTTCCAGCTAACCACAATATCCTTCACTAAAAAACCTCTCCAACTAACCACGATATCCTTCACTAATAAAACCTTTCCAACTAACCACAATATCCTTCACTAATAAACCTCTCCAACTAACCACGATATCCTTCACTAATAAACCTCTCCAGCTAACCACGATATCCTTCACTAATAAACCCTCTCCAACTAACCAAGGTATCCTTCACTAATAAACCTCTCCAACTAACCACGGTATCCTTCACTAATAAACCCTCTCCAACTAACCACGGTATCCTTCACTAATAAACCTCTCCAGCTAACCACAATATCCTTCACTAATAAACCTCTCCAACTAACCACGATATCCTTCACTTATAAAACCTCTCCAACTAACCACAATATTCTTCACTAATAAACCTCTCCAACTAACCACGATATCCTTCACTAATAAAACCCCTCCAACTAACCACGATATCCTTCACTAATAAAACCTTTCCAGCTAACCACAATATCCTTCACTAAAAAACCTCTCCAACTAACCACGGTATCCTTCACTAATAAAACCTTTCCAACTAACCACAATATCCTTCACTAATAAACCTCTCCAACTAACCACGATATCCTTCACTAATAAACCTCTCCAACTAACCACGATATCCTTCACTAATAAAACCTTTCCAACTAACCACGATATCCTTCACTAATAAACCTCTCCAACTAACCACGGTATCCTTCACTAATAAACCTCTCCAACTAACCACGATATCCTTCACTAATAAACCTCTCCAACTAACCACGGTATCCTTCACTAATAAACCTCTCCAGCTAACCACGATATCCTTCACTAATAAACCCTCTCCAACTAACCAAGATATCCTTCACTAATAAACCTCTCCAACTAACCACGGTATCCTTCACTAATAAACCCTCTCCAACTAACCACGGTATCCTTCACTAATAAACCTCTCCAACTAACCACGATATCCTTCACTAATAAACCTCTCCAACTAACCACGATATCCTTCACTAATAAACCTCTCCAACTAACCACGATATCCTTCACTAATAAAACCTCTCCAACTAACCACGATATCCTTCACTAATAAAACCTTTCCAACAAACTACGATATCCTTCACTAATAAAACCTTTCCAACTAACCACGATATCCTTCACTAATAAACCTCTCCAACTAACCACGATATCCTTCACTAATAAAACCTTTCCAACTAACCACGATATCCTTCACTAATGAAGGATACCGTGAAACCCCTATATCCTTCACTAATAAAACCTTTCCAACTAACCACGATATCCTTCACTAATAAAACCTTTCCAACTAACCACGATATCCTTCACTAATGAAGGATACAGTGAAACCACGATATCCTTCACTAATAAACCTCTCCAACTAACCACGATATCCTTCACTAATAAAACCTCTCCAACTAACCACGATATCCTTCACTAATAAAACCTCTCCAACTAACCACGATATCCTTCACTAATGAAACCTGGGTTGTCTAAGACAACAATATTATGTAGCCACATAGATGCGCACACACACACACACACACACACACACACACACACACACACACACACACACACACACACA
Organism: Salvelinus namaycush; assembly: GCF_016432855.1. Classification (NCBI taxonomy): domain Eukaryota; kingdom Metazoa; phylum Chordata; class Actinopteri; order Salmoniformes; family Salmonidae; genus Salvelinus; species Salvelinus namaycush. Next base: position 42,451 of record NW_024058295.1, read on the forward strand.
CACACACACACACACACACACACACACACACACACACACACACACACAGTAGGTGTAAACACAACGGTGGTAAATGTCTAAGAGGGGGCCACTTTAACGAACCAACTGAAGAGATGGATTCAACCCGTAGCGCTGAAGATCCTCGTCATAGTGGCACTGACATTTAAAAGGTGATTTGTGGATTGAGTCGACATACGCGGCATTTACGGTGAATGGAGTCTCCGACAAAACGCAGGAACATTGCCTTTAATTGTAAATCCTGGTATAGTGTGGATCTTCATACGGTACAGATTCAATCTGAGCCCTAAAGCAACAAAAAATAGCTTTCTACTAAAATAACAGCAATGTATTTTCTTCATGCAGATCATGATTTATTTAAGCTAATATTGCTTTTAGGGCCTATCCTCTAATAATATAGTTCCTATTGTCCCTGAGTGTTCATCAATACGTCATCATAGCCAGTAGGAACCAGGTGGGTGAGACAGTGCAAGCATGGCTTCTGATGACGTATAGCCTGTCCTGTGGTTGTATGATTTCAACTGAGAGTTTCTGCCATTTTACAAATAAGTGCTACCGAATATACTGATGGACTCAACTGACATTCCATTCCAGAACCAGAATGGATGATTTATTTAAAAACTGACATTCCATTCCAGAACCAGAATGGATGATATATTTAAAACTGACATTCCATTCCAGAACCAGAATGGATGATTTATTTAAAACTGACATTCCATTCCAGAACCAGAATGGATGATTTATTTAAAACTGACATTCCATTCCAGAACCAGAATGGATGATTTATTTAAAAACTGACATTCCATTCCACAACCAGAATGAATGATTTATTTAAAAACTGACATTCCATTCCAGAACCAGAATGGATGATTTATTTAAAAACTGACATTCCATTCCAGAACCAGAATGGATGATTTATTTAAAAACTGACATTCCATTCCAGAACCAGAATGGATGATTTATTTAAAACTGACATTCCATTCCGGAACCAGAATGGATGATTTATTTAAAAACTGACATTCCATTCCAGAACCAGAATGGATGATTTATTTAAAAACTGACATTCCATTCCAGAACCAGAATGGATGATTTATTTAAAAACTGACATTCCATTCCGGAACCAGAATGGATGATTTGTTTAAAGCGATAGAAAAGAAGGGGGGGAATTCAGAAGTGAAAGAGTGTGAATCTTCCCTAAAGGACAGAAGTAAAGGACTTGTACATCAAGTACTGTATTATTGCAGAAGGCTTGATGATCATGTTACAAAACAAGCCAGCGAGACACACAACTCTTATCACTGTGTTGGACAAGACCACATGATGAAAGCCTCTATATATGGCACATAGAACAGGATTTGATCACAATTTCTGCCAGGAGATGTGCAACAAACAAAAAAACACATTTAATCTGATGAACACTACTGTCATTCTTCAGTAACCCGTCTCTGTCTCTAGCTGAGGCTATATCTAAATGACAAGACTTGATTATCTTTATCTAAATGACAAGACTTGATTATCTTTATCTAAATGACAAGACTTGATTATCTTTATCTAAATGACAAGACTTGATTCACTTCCTCATATTATCTCTCTTCATTGATTGAAATAAACCTCCGTTTAGGTGAGGAAGTGATAAGGACCACCATCTTCTACCCCTCCAGACATACTGGTAAGATTAAGACAAATCGGTAACAAAAACAAAGGAAGGATGGAATTTGGTTTCTGACAGACACAACCGTTACAATAGACATTACTTGGTGCTATACTTTCTCTAGTCAATAGATGGCGCTACTAGATAGCCATGAGATTGAACCACTTGAATCTATTTTCACGGCTCTAGTTAAGGGTTCAGTCTGAACGTTGACAGTCTCTTTCATGGCGGGACCAACAGGCCCTCCCTCCCTAACAATAAAAACACCCTTTAATCAGGTGCTGTTATTAAATCTCAGTTGCCATCTTTAACGGCCCGTGTCACAACTCACGGTGCTCTGAAAAGAAGAGGGAGACAGTTTTTTGAGACTTCAAAGTGTTTCCTTTCAAATGGTATCAATGATATGCGTGTCCTTGCTTCATGTCCTGAGCTACAGGAAGTTAGATTTGGGTATGTCTTTTTAGGCGATTTTTATTTTTGTTTTTAAGTGTCGGATCCTTAAGAAATTAATAGAAGAAGTGAGAGATTTTTTTTGAGACGCTGGGCTGTGTGTTACATCAGAGCCTTGCCCCTCGCTGGGCTGTGTGTTACATCAGAGCCTTGCCCCTCGCTGGGCTGTGTGTTACATCAGAGCCTTGCCCCTCGCTGGGCTGTGTGTTACATCAGAGCCTTGCCCCTCGCTGGGCTGTGTGTTACATCAGAGCCTTGCCCCTCGCTGGGCTGTGTGTTACATCAGAGCCTTGCCCCTCGCTGGGCTGTGTGTTACATCAGAGCCTTGCCCCTCGCTGGGCTGTGTGTTACATCAGAGCCTTGCCCCTCGCTGGGCTGTGTGTTACATCAGAGCCTTGCCCCTCGCTGGGCATAACACCTGGCACACGGCCTGGTCTTAACAACACAGGTCAGAGAGAAACAACAGGGGATCTGGTCTATTCATGGCTTCAGTGGTGTGGCGTCTTTCATGTTCAACACACGCACACGTGTGTGTGTCTCCATGACAGGCTCCTCGCCCCAACAGAGGATTAACAGGGCCTCAGACCTGGCATCTATCTACTGTGGTGTAGCCCCTCTCTACAGTCGATACAAAGACCCACGCTAACTAGACAACTAACTTCCTGTTTCACCACAGTACAGTGGCCAAGGTAGAACGGTGGGAGGGCATTGGTCACCATCACGGGAGGTAGACCAATCAAATCACGGGAAATGCAGATGATTTCAGAAGAGTAGATAAACATAGTGCTGTCATATGACAATAAGGAAGTGACATGTTTTGATAGAAGATTGTGATGGTGGAAATGGACTATTGCTTATTAATGGATCATATCTCCAGTATTGCATTAACTCAGAGACAGGTGTGGACAATACCCTATTCATTCATTAACTCAGAGACAGGTGTGGACAATACCCTATTCATTCATTAACTCAGAGACAGGTGTGGACAATACCCTATTCATTCATTAACTCAGAGACAGGTGTGGACAATACACTATTCATTCATTAACTCAGAGACAGGTGTGGACAATACCCTATTCATTCATTAACTCAGAGACAGGTGTGGACAATACCCTATTCATTCATTAACTCAGAGACAGGTGTGGACAATACCCTATTCATTCATTAACTCAGAGACAGGTGTGGACAATACCCTATTCATTCATTAACTCAGAGACAGGTGTGGACAATACCCTATTCATTCATTAACTCAGAGACAGGTGTGGACAATACCCTATTCATTCATTAACTCAGAGACAGGTGTGGACAATACCCTATTCATTCATTAACTCAGAGACAGGTGTGGACAAAAACCCTATTCATTCATTAACTCAGAGACAGGTGTGGACAGAAACCCTATTCATTCATTAACTCAGAGACAGGTGTGGACAATACCCTAGTCATTCATTAACTCAGAGACAGGTGTGGACAATACCCTATTCATTCATTAACTCAGAGACAGGTGTGGACAATACCCTAGTCATTCATTAACTCAGAGACAGGTGTGGACAATACCCTATTCATTCATTAACTCAGAGACAGGTGTGGACAATACCCTATTCATTCATTAACTCAGAGACAGGTGTGGACAATACCCTATTCATTCATTAACTCAGAGACAGGTGTGGACAATACCCTATTCATTCATTAACTCAGAGACAGGTGTGGACAATACCCTAGTCATTCATTAACTCAGAGACAGGTGTGGACAATACCCTAGTCATTCATTAACTCAGAGACATGTGTGGACAATACACTATTCATTCATTAACTCAGAGACAGGTGTCAGTAAAAGTGGCTCGTCAATTGAAACAAATGGGAGAGATACAATCTATAACACAAATAAAATTGTAAAACATTGATTCATTTCTCACTATAGTATGTACTTATTATCAGCATGGTAACACCCTGTAGGACATTGGAAAGAGGTGGAATGGACACCGTGATCTAAGTCCCAAACGGCACCCTATTCCCTATATAGGGCACTACTTTTAACCAGATCCCCTTATTACAAGTAGTGCACTGCGTAGGGAATAGGGTGCACTTTGGAACATAACCCTGTTATTGTTGTGGTGGTGACTTCCTCTTCCTGTTGTGAAGGTTTAATAGCAGATGGCTTTGAAGGTGATGTTTACTGAAGGGGTGCAGAACCCCACACCACCTCCCCATCACACCGTTGTCCACAGGTAGGAGTTGTGACTGAATCTGCTCCCCATCACACCATTGTCCACAGGTAAGTGTTGTGACTAAATCTGCTCCCCATCACACCATTGTCCATAGGTCGGTGTTGTGACTAAATCCGCTCCCCATCACACCATTGTCCACAGGTAAGTGTTGTGGCTGAATCTGCTCCCCATCACACCATTGTCCACAGGTAAGTGTTGTGGCTAAATCTGCTCCCCATCACACCATTGTCCACAGGTAAGTGTTGTGGCTAAATCTGCTCCCCATCACACCATTGTCCACAGGTAAGTGTTGTGACTAAATCTGCTCCCCATCACACCATTGTCCATAGGTCGGTGTTGTGACTAAATCCGCTCCCCATCACACCATTGTCCACAGGTAAGTGTTGTGACTAAATCCGCTCCCCATCACACCATTGTCCACAGGTAAGTGTTGTGGCTGAATCTGCTCCCCATCACACCATTGTCCACAGGTAAGTGTTGTGACTAAATCCGCTCCCCATCACACCATTGTCCACAGGTAAGTGTTGTGACTAAATCTGCTCCCCATCACACCATTGTCCACAGGTAAGTGTTGTGACTAAATCCGCTCCCCATCACACCATTGTCCACAGGTAAGTGTTGTGACTAAATCTGCTCCCCATCACACCATTGTCCACAGGTAAGTGTTGTGACTAAATCCGCTCCCCATCACACCATTGTCCACAGGTAAGTGTTGTGACTAAATCTGCTCCCCATCACACCATTGTCCACAGGTAAGTGTTGTGACTAAATCTGCTCCCCATCACACCATTGTCCACAGGTAAGTGTTGTGACTGAATCCGCTCCCCGTGTCCCAATAGGTTTGTTGTTGTGACTGAATCCGCTCCCCGTGTCCCAATAGGTTTGTTGTTGTGACTGAATCCGCTCCCCGTGTCCCAATAGGTTTGTTGTTGTGAGAGGAAAGGCTGTTGATTTTCTAAGTGCTTGAATGTTTTTTTTCCTCCCAGAAACATCCTAACCAACTCATCATCCAGGAGGACACAGAAAACAAGACAGACGACCATGAACAGAGACATGTCATCTGTCTGTCCAGGGTAAGAGCAGGTCAGGGACAGGACCAACTGTCTGAGTGTCTCTCGTTCAACGTGTCTCTCTGTCTCATGAACAGAGACATGTCATCTGTCTGTCCAGGGTAAGAGCAGGTCAGGGACAGGACCAACTGTCTGAGTGTCTCTCGTTCAACGTGTCTCTCTGTCTCATGAACAGAGACAAGTCATCTGTCTGTCCAGGGTAAGAGCAGGTCAGGGACAGGACCAACTGTCTGAGTGTCTCTCGTTCAACGTGTCTCTCTGTCTCCCGAAGAGCAACACTGGCTCCATGAAAGTAAACTACAGTACAGGGCAGATACAGTACGGTAGTATACCGACGGGTCCTTGGCTAGCCGTCTATGGACACGGAGCCCTGTTCAAAGTCTGAGTCAAACAGCTCCTTGTATAGTGGAGGGAAGTGGGCTTGGACAATGTCTGGGTAGGTTGCTTTGAAGGCCGTCAGCTTCTCTGTATGCCGGCTGACTAACGCCCGCAGGGTCGACACTTTGCATATCAACTGGGGGGAGAGAGAGAGAGAGAGAGAGAGAGAGAGACAGAGACAGAGAGAGAGAGAGACAGAGAGAGAGACAGAGAGAGACAGAGACAGAGACAGAGAGAGAGTGAGAGAGTGAGAGAGTGAGAGAGTGAGAGAGTGAGAGAGAGAGAGAGTGAGAGAGAGAGAGAGAGAGAGAGACAGAGACAGAGAGAGAGAGAGACAGAGAGAGACAGAGACAGAGACAGAGAGAGAGTGAGAGAGAGAGAGAGAGAGAGAGAGAGAGAGAGTGAGAGTGAGAGTGAGAGTGAGAGTGAGAGTGAGAGAGAGAGAGAGAGAGAGAGACAGAGAGACAGAGAGTGAGTGAGGTTATTGAGATTCAGGACAGCTAGGTCACATTCTGACAGACAGACAGGACTTTCACATTTCCCTAAGACCAGGACACTGTCTGAGTGTGTTTCATCAGGACTGATGCTTATGTTATAGTGGTGATGGAACTGAAATCCTGCTGTGAAATCCCAATGCCTGTTCAGTTCCAAATGAGATTTCATCAAGCAGAGTATACCGAGAGCACTGTCACTTAAACAACGCATGAACACAGTCCATACAGACAAAGGTGCATTGCCAGTAGCTACTGTGTAGCAGTACAGTGTAAAACACGGTTGGACTCAATTTCATTTTCAATTCAGAAAGGGAATTTCCAATTCTCTTCAATTAGGGAAATGTAGAATTGGAATTTGGTTTACTTTCTGTATGGACTGGAATTGGACCCCAATCCGGGTGTATAGCAATTGTATTATATTGTATGTACGCGTGGGTGGGTGTTGTACCTTAGTGAGGACCACGTCCTCTCTGCCGTTCTTCTGAAGGACATGTTGGAGAGCCAGCTGGATCTTCTGTTGCAGCTTCTCGACCTTCACCTTCTCCTGAAGCCACGTCCGATCTACACACACCATCAGTTAAACGATGGATAAATACTAACCCAGAGATGCTCTAGGACTGACACAGGTAATGCTGTGTGTGTTATGTACCCAGAGATGCTCTAGGACTGACACAGGTAAAGCTGTGTGTGTTATGTACCTATAGATGCTCTAGGACTGACACAGGTAAAGCTGTGTGTGTTATGTACCTATAGATGCTCTAGGACTGACACAGGTAAAGCTGTGTGTGTTATGTACCTATAGATGCTCTAGGACTGACACAGGTAATGCTGTGTGTGTTATGTACCTAGAGATGCTCTAGGACTGACACAGGTAAAGCTGTGTGTGTTATGTACCTAGAGATGCTCTAGGACTGACACAGGTAATGCTGTGTGTGTTATGTACCTAGAGATGCTCTAGGACTGACACAGGTAATGCTGTGTGTGTTATGTACCTATAGATGCTCTAGGACTGACACAGGTAATGCTGTGTGTGTTATGTACCCAGAGATGCTCTAGGACTGACACAGGTAATGCTGTGTGTGTTATGTGATTGTGAGATATGTGCGTGCACCTTGCATAGTGAACGTTACAGCATCGTGCCTACCTGCAGACATCAGGACGTACGCTGAGAACAGAGCGATCTCCTCCTCAGAGAGATGGATGACAGACATACTCTTCCCAAACTCAAAGACTAGACGAATCAGATCGTCACAACCTGTCACACACACACAGAGAGAGAGACAGGAGTAGTTATGTGGACCAGAACATCACAGTCTGTTAGACACACAGAGAGAGAGACAGGAGAAGTTATGTGGACCAGAACATCACAGTCTGTTAGACACAGAGAGAGAGACAGGAGAAGTTATGTGGACCAGAACATCACAGTCTGTTAGACACACAGAGAGAGAGACAGGAGAAGTTATGTGGACCAGAACATCACAGTCTGTTAGACACACAGAGAGAGAGACAGGAGAAGTTATGTGGACCAGAACATCACAGTCTGTTAGACAAACAGAGAGAGACAGGAGAAGTTATGTTAACATCACAACAACACAGGACACAGAGCAGGACATCAGGATCTGAACAGACGTCACCTGACATGCATTGCTTTGAAGTTCAGTCCAATCATATCCTAGTGGCCCAGCCATTCAGTCAGAGGTGGTCCATAACAGTCCCTAATACTAACAAACAACTTCCTCTCCTATTAAATCAATGGTTCTGAAACTGCTGAGCCTCCACCGCAGATTGAAGGGGATAAAGGTGTTCCGCTGGGTTGTATTCTGACTCACCTAATGCTTTGAAGACGTCGGTCCCGGCGTACTTCCCGTCAAAGTAGACGGTGCTGTTCTGAGAGTCAAAGGCACGACACATTCTGATGAACACCACCTCAAGAGAACCTGAGGAGAGACAACGACATCACAACCATCACTACAGGTCAGAGAGACAACATAACCATCACTACAGGTCAGAGAGACAACATAACCATCACTACAGGTCAGAGAGACAACATAACATAACCATCACTACAGGTCAGAGAGACAACATAACCATCACTACAGGTCAGAGAGACAACATAACATAACCATCACTACAGGTCAGAGAGACAACATAACATAACCATCACTACAGGTCAGAGAGACAACATAACATAACCATCACTACAGGTCAGAGAGACAACACAACATAACCATCACTACAGGTCAGAGAGACAACATAACATAACCATCACTACAGGTCAGAGAGACAACATAACCATCACTACAGGTCAGAGAGACAACATAACCATCACTACAGGTCAGAGAGACAACACAACCATCACTACAGGTCAGAGAGATAACATAACCATCACTACAGGTCAGAGAGACAACACAACCATTACTACAGGTCAGAGAGACATCACAACCATCACTACAGGTCAGAGAGACATCACAACCATCACTACAGGTCAGAGAGACAACACAACCATCACTACAGGTCAGAGAGACAACATAATATAACCATCACTACAGGTCAGAGAGACAACAACATCACAACCATCACTACAGGTCAGAGAGACAACAACATCACAACCATCACTACAGGTCAGAGAGACAACATAACATAACCATCACTACAGGTCAGAGAGATAACATAACATAACCATCACTACAGGTCAGAGAGACAACATAACCATCACTACAGGTCAGAGAGACAACACAACCATCACTACAGGTCAGAGAGACAACACAACCATCACTACAGGTCAGAGAGACAACACAACCATCACTACAGGTCAGAGAGACAACAACATCACAACCATCACTACAGGTCAGAGAGACAACATAACATAACCATCACTACAGGTCAGAGAGACAACATAACATAACCATCACTACAGGTCAGAGAGACAACATAACATAACCATCACTACAGGTCAGAGAGACAACATAACATAACCATCACTACAGGTCAGAGAGACAACAACATCACAACCATCACTACAGGTCAGAGAGACAACAACATCACAACCATCACTACAGGTCAGAGAGACATCATAACCATCACTACAGGTCAGAGAGACAACATAACCATCACTACAGGTCAGAGAGACAACATCATCACAACCATCACTACAGGTCAGAGAGACAACACAACCATCACTACAGGTCAGAGAGACAACATCATCACAACCATCACTACAGGTCAGAGAGACAACAACATCACAACCATCACTACAGGTCAGAGAGACATCATAACCATCACTACAGGTCAGAGAGACAACAACATCACAACCATCACTACAGGTCAGAGAGACAACATAACATAACCATCACTACAGGTCAGAGAGACAACAACATCACAACCATCACTACAGGTCAGAGAGACAACATAACATAACCATCACTACAGGTCAGAGAGACAACATAACACAACCATCACTACAGGTCAGAGAGATAACATAACCATCACTACAGGTCAGAGAGACAACATAACCATCACTACAGGTCAGAGAGACAACATAACCATCACTACAGGTCAGAGAGACAACATAACATAACCATCACTACAGGTCAGAGAGACAACATAACCATCACTACAGGTCAGAGAGACAACATAACCATCACTACAGGTCAGAGAGACAACATAACATAACCATCACTACAGGTCAGAGAGACAACATAACATAACCATCACTACAGATCAGAGAGACAACATAACCATCACTACAGGTCAGAGAGACAACATAATATAACCATCACTACAGGTCAGAGAGACAACATAACCATCACTACAGGTCAGAGAGACAACATAATATAACCATCACTACAGGTCAGAGAAACAACATAATATACCATCACTACAGGTCAGAGAGACAACATAACCATCACTACAGGTCAGAGAGACATCATAACCATCACTACAGGTCAGAGAGACAACATAACCATCACTACAGGTCAGAGAGACAACATAATATAACCATCACTACAGGTCAGAGAGACAACATAACATAACCATCACTACAGGTCAGAAAGACAACATAACCATCACTACAGGTCAGAGTGATAACACAACCATCACTACAGGTCAGAGTGATAACATAACCATCACTACAGGTCAGAGAGACATCACAACCATCACTACAGGTCAGAGAGACAACATAACCATCACTACAGGTCAGAGAGACAACATAACCATCACTACAGGTCAGAGAGACATCACAACCATCACTAAAGGTCAGAGAGACAACACAACCATCACTACAGGTCAGAGAGACAACACAACCATCACTACAGGTCAGAGAGACAACACAACCATCACTACAGGTCAGAGAGACAACACAACCATCACTACAGGTCAGAGAGACAACACAACCATCACTACAGGTCAGAGAGACAACACAACCATCACTACAGGTCAGAGAGACAACACAACCATCACTACAGGTCAGAGAGACAACATAACCATCACTACAGGTCAGAGAGACATCACAACCATCACTACAGGTCAGAGAGACAACACAACCATCACTACAGGTCAGAGAGACATCACAACCATCACTACAGGTCAGAGAGACAACATCATCACAACCATCACTACAGGTCAGAGAGACAACGACAACACAACCATCACTACAGGTCAGAGAGACAACATCATCACAACCATCACTACAGGTCAGAGAGACAACATCATCACAACCATCACTACAGGTCAGAGAAACAACGACATCACAACCATCACTACAGGTCAGAGAGACAACAACATCATAACCATCACTACAGGTCAGAGAGACAACACAACCATCACTACAGGTCAGAGAGACAACATAACATAACCATCACTACAGGTCAGAGAGACAACACAACCATCACTACAGGTCAGAGAGACAACACAACCATCACTACAGGTCAGAGAGACAACACAACCATCACTACAGGTCAGAGAGACAACAACATCACAACCATCACTACAGGTCAGAGAGACAACATAACATAACCATCACTACAGGTCAGAGAGACAACATAACATAACCATCACTACAGGTCAGAGAGACAACATAACATAACCATCACTACAGGTCAGAGAGACAACATAACATAACCATCACTACAGGTCAGAGAGACAACAACATCACAACCATCACTACAGGTCAGAGAGACAACAACATCACAACCATCACTACAGGTCAGAGAGACAACATAACCATCACTACAGGTCAGAGAGACAACATAACCATCACTACAGGTCAGAGAGACAACATCATCACAACCATCACTACAGGTCAGAGAGACAACATAACCATCACTACAGGTCAGAGAGACAACATCATCACAACCATCACTACAGGTCAGAGAGACAACAACATCACAACCATCACTACAGGTCAGAGAGACATCATAACCATCACTACAGGTCAGAGAGACAACAACATCACAACCATCACTACAGGTCAGAGAGACAACATAACATAACCATCACTACAGGTCAGAGGGACAACAACATCACAACCATCACTACAGGTCAGAGAGACAACATAACATAACCATCACTACAGGTCAGAGAGACAACATAACACAACCATCACTACAGGTCAGAGAGATAACATAACCATCACTACAGGTCAGAGAGACAACATAACCATCACTACAGGTCAGAGAGAAACATAACCATCACTACAGGCAAGAGAGACAACATAACATAACCATCACTACAGGTCAGAGAGACAACATAACCATCACTACAGGTCAGAGAGACAACATAACCATCACTACAGGTCAGAGAGACAACATAACATAACCATCACTACAGGTCAGAGAGACAACATAACATAACCATCACTACAGATCAGAGAGACAACATAACCATCACTACAGGTCAGAGAGACAACATAATATAACCATCACTACAGGTCAGAGAGACAACATAACCATCACTACAGGTCAGAGAGACAACATAATATAACCATCACTGCAGGTCAGAGAAACAACATAATATACCATCACTACAGGTCAGAGAGACAACATAACCATCACTACAGGTCAGAGAGACATCATAACCATCACTACAGGTCAGAGAGACAACATAACCATCACTACAGGTCAAAGAGACAACATAATATAACCATCACTACAGGTCAGAGAGATAACATAACATAACCATCACTACAGGTCAGAAAGACAACATAACCATCACTACAGGTCAGAGAGACAACATAACACAACCATCACTACAGGTCAGAGAGACAACACAACCATCACTACAGGTCAGAGAGACAACATAACCATCACTACAGGTCAGAGAGACAACATAACCATCACTACAGGTCAGAGAGACAACATAATATAACCATCACTACAGGTCAGAGAGACAAGATAATATAACCATCACTACAGGTCAGAAAGACAACATAACCATCACTACAGGTCAGAGAGACAACATAACATAACCATCACTACAGGTCAGAGAGACAACATAACCATCACTACAGGTCAGAGAGACAACAACAACACAACCATCACTACAGGTCAGAGAGACAACATAACATAACCATCACTACAGGTCAGAGAGATAACATAACCATCACTACAGGTCAGAGAGACAACACAACCATCACTACAGGTCAGAGAGACAACAACATCACAACCATCACTACAGGTCAGAGAGACAACAACATCACAACCATCACTACAGGTCAGAGAGACAACATAACCATCACTACAGGTCAGAGAGACAACATAACCATCACTACAGGTCAGAGAGACAACATAACATAACCATCACTACAGGTCAGAGAGATAACATAACCATCACTACAGGTCAGAGAGACAACATAACATGACCATCACTACAGGTCAGAGAGACAACATAACCATCACTACAGGTCAGAGAGACAACATAACCATCACTACAGGTCAGAGAGACAACATAACCATCACTACAGGTCAGAGAGATAACATAACCATCACTACAGGTCAGAGAGATAACATAACCATCACTACAGGTCAGAGAGACAACATAACATGACCATCACTACAGGTCAGAGAGATAACATAACCATCACTACAGGTCAGAGAGACAACATAACATAACCATCACTACAGGTCAGAGAGATAACATAACCATCACTACAGGTCAGAGAGATAACATAACCATCACTACAGGTCAGAGAGACAACAACATCACAACCATCACTACAGGTCAGAGAGATAACATAACCATCACTACAGGTCAGAGAGACAACATAATATAACCATCACTACAGGTCAGAGAGACAACATAACCATCACTACAGGTCAGAGAGACAACATAACATAACCATCACTACAGGTCAGAGAGACAACAACACAACCATCACTACAGGTCAGAGAGACAACATCACAACCATCACTACAGGTCAGAGAGACAACAACATCACAACCATCACTACAGGTCAGAGAGACAACACAACCATCACTACAGGTCAGAGAGACAACATAACATAACCATCACTACAGGTCAGATAGACAACACAACATAACCATCACTACAGGTCAGAGAGACAACATAACATAACCATCACTACAGGTCAGAGAGATAACATAACCATCACTACAGGTCAGAGAGACAACATAACCATCACTACAGGCCAGAGAGACAACATAACCATCACTACAGGTCAGAGAGACAACATAACCATCACTACAGGTCAGAGAGATAACATAACATAACCATCACTACAGGTCAGAGACACAACATAACCATCACTACAGGTCAGAGAGACAACATAATATAACCATCACTACAGGTCAGAGAGACAAGATAAAATAACCATCACTACAGGTCAGAGAGACAACATAACCATCACTACAGGTCAGAGAGACAACATAACATAACCATCACTACAGGTCAGAGAGACAACATAACATAACCATCACTACATGTCAGAGAGACAACATAACCATCACTACAGGTCAGAGAGACAACATAGTATAACCATCACTAAAGGTCAGAGAGACAACATAACCATCACTACAGGTCAGAGAGATAACATAACCATCACTGCAGGTCAGAGAGACAACATAACACAACCATCACTACAGGTCAGAGAGACAACATAACCATCACTACAGGTCAGAGAGATTACATAACCATCACTACAGGTCAGAGAGACAACATAACCATCACTACAGGTCAGAGAGACAACATAATATAACCATCACTACAGGTGAGAGAGATAACATAACATAACCATCACTACAGGTCAGATAGATAACATAACATAACATAACCATCACTACAGGTCAGAGAGATAACATAACATAACCATCACTACAGGTCAGAGAGATAACATAACAAAACCATCACTACAGGTCAGAGCGATAACATAACCATCACTACAGGTCAGAGAGATAACATAACCATCACTACAGGTCAGAGAGATAACATAACCATCACTACAGGTCAGAGAGACAACATAACCATCACTACAGGTCAGAGAGACAACATAACATAACCATCACTACAGGTCAGAGAGATAACATAACCATCACTACAGGTCAGAGAGACAACATAACCATCACTACAGGTCAGAGAGACAACATAACCATCACTACAGGTCAGAGAGACAACATAACCATCACTACAGGTCAGAGAGATAACACAACCATCACTACAGGTCAGAGAGATAACATAATATAACCATCACTACAGGTCAGAGAGATAAAATAACATAACCATCACTACAGGTCAGAGAGACAACATAACACAACCATCACTACAGGTCAGAGAGATAACATAACCATCACTACAGGTCAGAGAGACAACATAACATAACCATCACTACAGGTCAGATAGATAACATAACATAACCATCACTACAGGTCAGTGAGACAACATAACATAACCATCACTACAGGTCAGAGAGATTACATAACCATCACTACAGGTCAGACAGACAACATAACCATCACTACAGGTCAGAGAGACAACATAATATAACCATCACTACAGGTCAGAGAGATAACATAACATAACCATCACTACAGGTCAGAGAGACAACATAACCATCACTACAGGTCAGAGAGATAACACAACCATCACTACAGGTCAGAGAGACAACATAACCATCACTACAGGTCAGAGAGATAACATAACCATCACTACAGGTCAGAGAGATAACATAATATAACCATCACTACAGGTCAGAGAGATAACATAACCATCACTACAGGTCAGAGAGATAACACAACCATCACTACAGGTCAGAGAGATAACATAATATAACCATCACTACAGGTCAGAGAGATAACATAACATAACCATCACTACAGGTCAGAGAGATAACATAACCATCACTACAGGTCAGAGAGACAACATAACATAACCATCACTACAGGTCAGAGAGATAACATAATATAACCATCACTACAGGTCAGAGAGATAACATAACATAACCATCACTACAGGTCAGAGAGACAACATAATATAACCATCACTACAGGTCAGAGAGACAACATAACATAACCATCACTACAGGTCAGAGAGACAACATAACACAACCATCACTACAGGTCAGAGAGATAACATAACCATCACTACAGGTCAGAGAGACAACATAATATAACCATCACTACAGGTCAGAGAGACAACATAACATAACCATCACTACAGGTCAGAGAGACAACCTCAGCATTACTTTATGTTGTAAAGACAACACAACATCAACACAACAGGTTGGGGACAGCATGTCCTTGTGAAACCAAAGCACCTGTCTTATGTAGACAGTACGTAGATTGGGGGTTTCCTATATAAGTAGACAGTACGTAGATTGGGGGTTTCCTATATAAGTAGACAGTACATAGATTGGGGGTTTCCTATATAAGTAGACAGTATATAGATTGGGGGTTTCCTATATAAGTAGACAGTTCATAGATTGGGGGTTTCCTATATAAGTAGACAGATTGGGGGTTTCCTATATAAGTAGACAGTAGATAGATTGAGGGTTTCCTATATAGGTAGACAGTAGATAGATTGGGGGCTTCCTATATAGGTAGACAGTAGATAGATTGGGGGTTTCCTATATAAGTAGACAGTACGTAGATTGGGGGTTTCCTATATAAGTAGACAGTACATAGATTGGGGGTTTCCTATGTAAGTAGACAGTACATAGATTGGGGGTTTCCTATATAAGTAGACAGTACATAGATTGGGGGTTTCCTATATAAGTAGACAGTATATAGATTGGGGGTTTCCTATATAAGTAGACAGTAGATAGATTGGGGGTTTCCTATGTAAGTAGACAGTAGATAGATTGGGGGTTTCCTATGTAAGTAGACAGTAGACAGATTGAGGGTTTCCTATGTAAGTAGACAGTACGTAGATTGGGGGTTTCCTATATAAGTAGACAGTACGTAGATTGGGGGTTTCCTATATAAGTAGACAGTTCATAGATTGGGGGTTTCCTATATAAGTAGACAGTACGTAGATTGGGGGTTTCCTATATAAGTAGACAGTACGTAGATTGGGGGTTTCCTATATAAGTAGACAGTAGATAGATTGGGGGTTTCCTATGTAAGTAGACAGTACGTAGATTGGGGGTTTCCTATATAAGTAGACAGTACATAGATTGGGGGTTTCCTATATAAGTAGACAGTACGTAGATTGGGGGTTTCCTATATAAGTAGACAGTACGTAGATTGGGGGTTTCCTATATAAGTAGACAGTAGATAGATTGGGGGTTTCCTATGTAAGTAGACAGTACGTAGATTGGGGGTTTCCTATATAAGTAGACAGTAGATAGATTGGGGGTTTCCTATGTAAGTAGACAGTACGTAGATTGGGGGTTTCCTATATAAGTAGACAGTAGATAGATTGGGGGTTTCCTATGTAAGTAGACAGTAGACAGATTGAGGGTTTCCTATATAAGTAGACAGTAGACAGATTGAGGGTTTCCTATGTAAGTAGACAGTAGATAGATTGGGGATTGATCATTATGAGATAGTAGACGTTCCATCGTTTTGTCTACCTGCTTTGAGCAGCACTATCTGGTCGTTCTGACAGAGCTCCATGAAGCCATCGATGCGTTTGGCGAACTCCACCACGTACTGGATGGCCTCCGTTATCTTGATGGCACACAGCTGCCACATCACCTCCTCCGGCTGACATAAACAACAACAATGTTAAAAGCGGCATAACTGTTGATGCTAGTATCAGAGAGAGAGAGAGAGAGAGAGAGAGAGAGAGAGAGAGAGAGAGAGAGAGAGAGAGAGAGAGAGAGAGAGAGAGAGAGAGAGAGAGAGAGAGAGAGAGAGAGAGAGGAGAGA
>NW_024058296.1:0-60047 GCF_016432855.1 Salvelinus namaycush
CTTTGGCTCACTCAAAAAGTGGAAGAAATTACATATACTGTAGCCATCACTTTTTAGCACAGATAGTTGGATGAAATACAAACAAACCTTGCAAACATTTCTAAGCGAGGGCACATATTTCAGCCTTGTGGGAAAAAACGGACAAATACAATGACTTCTGACAAATACATCATCAGCAACAGTTTCCCATGCAGCTATCCTACTAGCCACAATAAATACACAAAAGCTCTGGATGTTGAAAACCTATTGCATTGTTTCTGTGCTAAGGAGGAACGCATGTATGGACAATTTCATATTGGAAGCGCATGACACATCATGACCGGGGGGGGGGGTTAGAGTGGCTTCTCAACTATCTCCTGATTGAAGTACCAGCATGGCATAAATACAATGCTGCATTTCGCAACATAATGTTTTGACAAAATGCCAACAATATTTTGCTACAAACAAATGTTTCCACCTTTCGATTGGTCCACAAAGTCTCCTTCACAACTGACTTCAAAGATCTCCATAAGCACAGTCAGTTGACTCAAGTCATCCTTAAGCCTGCCGCCAAGCAACGGTTTATCATTAACAAAGACATCAGGGTAAAGCGCAAACGAGCACTACCATAAATTTTGCAATCGAGATTCCCACATTTGGAAAATTCGCAAGAGGTCAGCACAGCCAGAGTGGAATGGCTGAGCCCCACACTGGGTGAATCAGCTTCTTGATCACGGTATCTCTTCTGCTTAGTGGAGGGCAAGTCTCTCCAGTGCCAACATTTTACGCTAACGGTAACCACTTTGTGTTCTGATAATATCATATCACATCGACCTGCGTTAAATGCCGTTTAGGAATGCACTTGCACACAGAGTAGTGAAAAAGTAGTTTATTTTGTTTACTAGATTATATCAGTGAACCACTAGATTCCCATCATGCAACACTGTCAAAAAAATCACCAATTACTTTTTAATATCTTAACCTATCTGATATCACAAATGTTTGCGATATGACGAAATACAATCACATTCAGAAACACACACACACACACACACACACAGACAAATGCATGAAACCAATTGATTTATTATCGATAACATCTCAGATTCTCTTGTGCTTTTGATTTACTCCATAAAAGAAGGGTTGTAATTCCAACATGGAAAACACAGGGCCATCAGACACCAGTCCAGTTCCACTCCTCACCAGCATTATTTCCTTTGATCATTTGAACAGGGCGAGGGAGCACAGAGCACACACAAGCTGCATTCAGTAACAATATTCTTATTTGTCTTATAAATAAAAGGCAGTTGCTCCCTGACAACACAAGGAACTTTGATCGTATTAACCTGTTTGGGCTGCAAGCCCGACACCGCCCACAATATGACAACATCCAGCTCTATTGCAGGGCGCGAAATTCAAAATCTATTTTTTAAAAATATTTAACTTTCACACATTAACAAGTCCAATACAGCATTTGAAAGATAAACATCTTGCCAATCCAGCCAACATGTCCGATTTTTTAAATGTTTTACAGAGAAAACACCACATATATTTATGTTAGCTCACCACCAAATAAAAAAGAGGACAGACATTTTTCACAGCCCAAGTAGGATTCAAGTAGCATGCACAAGCCAACCTAACTAACCTAGAACCAACCTAAATAACCTAGAAAAAACTACCTCAGATGACAGTCCTATAACATGTTACACAATAAATCTATGTTTTGTTCAAAAAATGTGCATATTTTAGCTATAAATCAGTTTTACATTACTGCTACCATCATAGCTACAGTCTGAAATCGCACGGGAGTAGCCAGAGAAAATACAGACACCAACGTCAACTACTAATTACACCTCATAAAACATTTCAGAAAAATATATGGTGGATAGCTAATGAAAGACAAAGATCGTGTGAATAGAGCCAATATTTCCGATTTTTGAAGTGTTTTACAGCGAAAACACAATATATCGTTATATTAGCTTACTACATTAGCTAGCATACGGCAGCATTGATTCTAGTCAAACGGTAGCATAGCACAGTTCGACAGATATATGAAAAAGCATCCCAAATTGGGTCCTTATCTTTGTTGATATTCCATCAGAATGTTGTAAAGGGGTCCATTGTCCAGTACAGTCTTTGTTTGGGTTCCAGAACGAACTATTTCCCTCTTGGATTAGCAAGCACACTGGCCGTGCGGCGCTAACCTCTCTTTCTTCAAACAATTCTTGCGTCGCATCATGTCTAAAGTCCAGAATAAATTTCAATAATATAATTAAACTATATTGAAAAAACATACTTTAGGATGATTTTGTGACATGTATCAAATAATATCGTAGCCAGAGCTCATATTCACCTTTAACGAGCGTTTTCCATGAGCCGAGTCCATATTCTACTTCGCGCCCAGAAAAAAAAATAAAGTGCGCAAGTCTCACTCCAAGAGGTTGTGTTCAGTCCCAGGACGAGATATTCAACTGCTTTCTGCTCTCACTTCCGCATTACACCCAGAGGAAGGCGTGTGACGTGTTTCTACAGTCCTAAGTGACATGACCTTTTATAGACAAGCTCTTAAAGAGAGACATCGCATTTGGAAATCTCAATTCCGGATAGGAAATGGGCTGTAAAAATAGTTCTGTTCCACTTAGAGAAATAATTCAAACGTTTTTAGAAACTAGAGACTGTTTTCTATCCAATAGTAGTAAATATATGCATATTGTAAAAGCAAAAATTGATTAAGAGGCCGTTTGAAAATGTGCGCATATTTTCCAGTTTTTCCAATATTCACCCTGCAGCCATAAGAAGTTAAAAGGGCAGGGGAGACTAGCCCATAGAAGCTGCATTTAGTCAATTCAGCATCAAATGCTTACTACAAGGCAGTGTTGCTGATGAAATAATGCCACACCCCCTAGTGGACAAAAGGATTACAGCACCTGGTATTCCCAGGCGGTCTCCCATCCAAGTACTAACCAGGCCCGACCAAACTTAGCTTCCGAGATCAGACGAGATCGGGCGTATTCAGGCTGGTATGGCCGTAAGCGAAGGTACATCTCTTGGCACACCATATAAAGTCAAAGTGAGTCTGATAAACAGACATTGCATTCTCACCAATTAGATAAGCAGCTTGAACTTTGGCTCACTCAAAAAGTGGAAGAAATTACATATACTGTAGCCATCACTTTTTAGCACAGATAGTTGGATGAAATACAAACAAACCTTGCTAACATTTCAAAGCGAGGGCACATATTTCAGCCTTGTGGGAAAAAACGGACAAATACAATGACTTCTGACAAATACATCATCAGCAACAGTTTCCCATGCAGCTATCCTACTAGCCACAATAAATACACAAAAGCTCTGGATGTTGAAAACCTATTGCATTGTTCTGTGCTAAGGAGGAACGCATGTATGGACAATTTCATATTGGAAGCGCATGACACATCATGACCGGGGTGGGGGGGGTTAGAGTGGCTTCTCAACTATCTCCTGATTGAAGTGCCAGCGTGGCATAAATACAATGCTGCATTTCGCAACATAATGTTTTGACAAAATGCCAACAATATTTTGCTACAAACAAATGTTTCCACCTTTCGATTGGTCCACAAAGTCTCCTTCACAACTGACTTCAAAGATCTCCATAAGCACAGTCAGTTGACTCAAGTCATCCTTAAGCCTGCCACCAAGCAACGGTTTATCATAAACAAAGACATCAGGGTAAAGCGCAAACAAGCACTACCATAAATTTTGCAATCCAGATTCCCACATTTGGAAAATTCGCAAGGGGTCAGCACAGCCAGAGTGCAATGGCTGAGCCCCACACCTGGTGAACCACCTTCTTGATCTCGGTATCTCTTCTGCTTAGTGGAGGAAAAGTCTCTCCAGTGCCAACATTTTCCGCTAACGGTAACCACTTTGTGTTCTGATAATATCATATCACATCGACCTGCGTTAAATGCCGTTTAGGAATGCACTTGCACACAGAGTAGTGAAAAAGTAGTTTATTTTGTTTACTAGATTATATCAGTGAACCACTAGATTCCCATCATGCAACACTGTCGAAAAAATCACCAATTACTTTTTAATATCTTAACCTATCTGATATCACAAATGTTTGCGATATGACGAAATACAATCACATTCAGACACACACACACACAGACAAATGCATGAAACCAATTGATTTATTATCGATAACATCTCAGATTCTCTTGTGCTTTTGATTTACTCCATAAAAGAAGGGTTCTAATTCCAACATGGAAAACACAGGGCCATCAGACACCAGTCCAGTTCCACTCCTCACCAGCATTATTTCCTTTGATCATTTGAACAGGGCGAGGGAGCACAGAGCACACACAAGCTGCATTCAGTAACAATATTCTTATTTGTCTTATAAATAAAAGGCAGTTGCTCCCTGACAACACAAGGAACTTTGATCGTATTAAAAGGGCAGGGGAGACTAGCCCATAGAAGCTGCATTTAGTCAATTCAGCATCAAATGCTTTCTACAAGGCAGTGTTGCTGATGAAATAATGCCACACCCCCTAGTGGACAAAAGGCTTACAGCACCTGGTATTCCCAGGCTGGTATGGCCGTAAGCGAAGGTACATCTCTTGGCACACCATATAAAGTCAAAGTGAGTCTGATAAACAGACATTGCATTCTCACCAATTAGATAAGCAGCTTGAACTTTGGCTCACTCAAAAAGTGGAAGAAATTACATATACTGTAGCCATCACTTTTTAGCACAGATAGTTGGATGAAATACAAACAAACCTTGCTAACATTTCAAAGCGAGGGCACATATTTCAGCCTTGTGGGAAAAAACGGACAAATACAATGACTTCTGACAAATACATCATCAGCAACAGTTTCCCATGCAGCTATCCTACTAGCCACAATAAATACACAAAAGCTCTGGATGTTGAAAACCTATTGCATTGTTCTGTGCTAAGGAGGAACGCATGTATGGACAATTTCATATTGGAAGCGCATGACACATCATGACCGGGGTGGGGGGGGTTAGAGTGGCTTCTCAACTATCTCCTGATTGAAGTGCCAGCGTGGCATAAATACAATGCTGCATTTCGCAACATAATGTTTTGACAAAATGCCAACAATATTTTGCTACAAACAAATGTTTCCACCTTTCGATTGGTCCACAAAGTCTCCTTCACAACTGACTTCAAAGATCTCCATAAGCACAGTCAGTTGACTCAAGTCATCCTTAAGCCTGCCGCCAAGCAACGGTTTATCATTAACAAAGACATCAGGGTAAAGCGCAAACAAGCACTACCATAAATTTTGCAATCCAGATTCCCACATTTGGAAAATTCGCAAGGGGTCAGCACAGCCAGAGTGCAATGGCTGAGCCCCACACCTGGTGAACCACCTTCTTGATCTCGGTATCTCTTCTGCTTAGTGGAGGAAAAGTCTCTCCAGTGCCAACATTTTCCGCTAACGGTAACCACTTTGTGTTCTGATAATATCATATCACATCGACCTGCGTTAAATGCCGTTTAGGAATGCACTTGCACACAGAGTAGTGAAAAAGTAGTTTATTTTGTTTACTAGATTATATCAGTGAACCACTAGATTCCCATCATGCAACACTGTCGAAAAAATCACCAATTACTTTTTAATATCTTAACCTATCTGATATCACAAATGTTTGCGATATGACGAAATACAATCACATTCAGACACACACACACACAGACAAATGCATGAAACCAATTGATTTATTATCGATAACATCTCAGATTCTCTTGTGCTTTTGATTTACTCCATAAAAGAAGGGTTGTAATTCCAACATGGAAAACACAGGGCCATCAGACACCAGTCCAGTTCCACTCCTCACCAGCATTATTTCCTTTGATCATTTGAACAGGGCGAGGGAGCACAGAGCACACACAAGCTGCATTCAGTAACAATATTCTTATTTGTCTTATAAATAAAAGGCAGTTGCTCCCTGACAACACAAGGAACTTTGATCGTATTAAAAGGGCAGGGGAGACTAGCCCATAGAAGCTGCATTTAGTCAATTCAGCATCAAATGCTTTCTACAAGGCAGTGTTGCTGATGAAATAATGCCACACCCCCTAGTGGACAAAAGGCTTACAGCACCTGGTATTCCCAGGCTGGTATGGCCGTAAGCGAAGGTACATCTCTTGGCACACCATATAAAGTCAAAGTGAGTCTGATAAACAGACATTGCATTCTCACCAATTAGATAAGCAGCTTGAACTTTGGCTCACTCAAAAAGTGGAAGAAATTACATATACTGTAGCCATCACTTTTTAGCACAGATAGTTGGATGAAATACAAACAAACCTTGCTAACATTTCAAAGCGAGGGCACATATTTCAGCCTTGTGGGAAAAAACGGACAAATACAATGACTTCTGACAAATACATCATCAGCAACAGTTTCCCATGCAGCTATCCTACTAGCCACAATAAATACACAAAAGCTCTGGATGTTGAAAACCTATTGCATTGTTCTGTGCTAAGGAGGAACGCATGTATGGACAATTTCATATTGGAAGCGCATGACACATCATGACCGGGGTGGGGGGGGTTAGAGTGGCTTCTCAACTATCTCCTGATTGAAGTACCAGCGTGGCATAAATACAATGCTGCATTTCGCAACATAATGTTTTGACAAAATGCCAACAATATTTTGCTACAAACAAATGTTTCCACCTTTCGATTGGTCCACAAAGTCTCCTTCACAACTGACTTCAAAGATCTCCATAAGCACAGTCAGTTGACTCAAGTCATCCTTAAGCCTGCCGCCAAGCAACAGTTTATCATTAACAAAGACATCAGGGTAAAGCGCAAACAAGCACTACCATAAATTTTGCAATCCAGATTCCCACATTTGGAAAATTCGCAAGGGGTCAGCACAGCCAGAGTGCAATGGCTGAGCCCCACACCAGGTGAACCACCTTCTTGATCACGGTATCTCTTCTGCTTAGTGGAGGAAAAGTCTCTCCAGTGCCAACATTTTCCGCTAACGGTAACCACTTTGTGTTCTGATAATATCATATCACATCGACCTGCGTTAAATGCCGTTTAGGAATGCACTTGCACACAGAGTAGTGAAAAAGTAGTTTATTTTGTTTACTAGATTATATCAGTGAACCACTAGATTCCCATCATGCAACACTGTCGAAAAAATCACCAATTACTTTTTAATATCTTAACCTATCTGATATCACAAATGTTTGCGATATGACGAAATACAATCACATTCAGACACACACACACACACAGACAAATGCATGAAACCAATTGATTTATTATCGATAACATCTCAGATTCTCTTGTGCTTTTGATTTACTCCATAAAAGAAGGGTTGTAATTCCAACATGGAAAACACAGGGCCATCAGACACCAGTCCAGTTCCACTCCTCACCAGCATTATTTCCTTTGATCATTTGAACAGGGCGAGGGAGCACAGAGCACACACAAGCTGCATTCAGTAACAATATTCTTATTTGTCTTATAATAAAAGGCAGTTGCTCCCTGACAACACAAGGAACTTTGATCGTATTAAAAGGGCAGGGGAGACTAGCCCATAGAAGCTGCATTTAGTCAATTCAGCATCAAATGCTTACTACAAGGCAGTGTTGCTGATGAAATAATGCCACACCCCCTAGTGGACAAAAGGCTTACAGCACCTGGTATTCCCAGGCGGTCTCCCATCCAAGTACTAACCAGGCCCGACCCTGCTTAGCTTCCGAGATCAGACGAGATCGGGCGTATTTTTTTTTTTTTATTTTTTTTTTATCTTTTATTATGAAAAAACACATAATATTTACAACATTCAATCAATAATAAAAAAGGATGAACAATTCATCCTTTTACAAAATCAAAAAATCAAAAATAAATAAAATAAAACCTATTAAAAAACACAATCATCCACTAAATCCACTTAATAATGAAATACAAGTTTCCCATTTGACAGAATTTCAATAAAAGTACTCCCCCACACAAACAATTTTTCAAAATTTCCTCCACCGTATCTATATATTATCTCTATATCTCTCTCTAATATGCTCCTAAAAAAACCTTCCACACTCACAATTTTCCCTTCATAATGACCTAAATTCCTTCTTAATCTTATCGCATATCTAGCATGACTTAGTATAAAATTCACCAAATTAAAATTTAAAACTTTACTTTTCCCATTTACACCAAAAAGAAACAACCTCCTCCACTCCACCCCAGTAAAAATCTCTTCTCCCCAATGTTTTACTAAAAGCCCTTTTAAAAACTCGTGAAAGTCTTTCAACCTACTACATTCAATAAAAAAGTGCATCAAATTTTCCACCCCCGTACCACAAATATCGCATTCTCTTTTAATATCCCTATTTATTTGATGCAAAACCACATTTGTAAAAATCCTATTATGTTTCAATTTAAAATCATTGTCTTCACATTCTATAAAATTATATTTTACATTTACATTCTTCCATATTGATTTTACATCCATGTTTGGAAACACCCTAGACCACACTTTCTCCGCAGCAGGACTTTTTATCTCTTTTAAAATACATTTTCTATAAACCATTTTAACTTTTAGCCCTGATAAATCATGTTTCTCCCCATTACTTTCATAATATAAAACTGGTAAAGCCCTAGATCTTTTGACCACCTCTTTGTTTATTAAAATCACCCACTCCCCGGGAATACATCCTAATATTTTCTTGTACATATTCTCCACAGTAGTTTTACTTATTTCTTCATCTACTTCAACCACATTGTCATATATAGCCTGAAATGGAAGAAACCCAGGAATTACCTCATATGCTATGTCACCTATCTGCCTCATCCCAGCCCTCATAAAATATTTACAAAACAACATCATATTATTGCACTTTATCTTTGGATTTAAAAATATCGGCTGATTTAAAATATTTTCTAAACTGGTACATTCATAATAAATATTTGGTAAAAACCGCCCCCAAGCCTCAAACACTTCTCTGTAAAACAAAGGTATATTACCTAACATTTCCTTCTTCATACTCATCAATAAACCATTGTCCCCCATCCTCCCAACCTCCTGCAAATACTCTTTAAAAAACCTTTTCCACCCATAATCCAATTCACCAAATAAATATTTCCGTACCATTTTTACTCTAATTGCTGTTTTCCTTACACTTAAATCTACCAACTTCAAACCCCCCTCCTCATAACCTGCAATCAAAGTTTTAAAAGCTATTCTCACCCCCTTCCCTTCCCATAAAAAATCAACTACAATTTTATTCATTTCAGATAAAACCCATTCTGGCATATCCAAAACATTCATTACATAAATAAATATTGACATCAACAATGAATTTATGACAATTACTTTCCCTTTTAATTTCAAAGACCTCCCCCTCCACATATTTACCACCTTTCTAACTTTATTTATTACACCACTCCATGTCAAATCCCTAGCTTCCATTTCTTTCACCCCTAAAAACACTCCTAATACCTTAAAATAATCTTTAACCACTTTAAAAGGAAAATTCCCCTCATTAATCTTCCCAATATACATTACTACTGACTTCTCCATGTTAACCTTTGCACCCGATGCTTGTCCATATACTTTAAAACACTCCATCACCCTTTTTACACTACCCTCATCTCTAACTGTTATAGTGGTATCATCTGCGTATTGATGTATCAAACTAAAACCTCCTTGCGGAGTCTCTACACAATTTATAAGATTATCTCTTTTAAGAAATGCTGCTAAAGGTTCTACCGATAAAACGAATAATAAAGCTGATAAAGGACACCCCTGTCTCACAGATCTCTCAAGAATAAAAGAATCGGTTAAAACCCCATTACATTTCACCCTACTTTTTGCCTTCTTATATAATAATTTTATCCATCCTATTATTCTATTACCAAAACCATATTTATCCATTACCCTAAACATAAAATCATGTTCCACCCTATCAAAAGCTTTATTTAAATCTATGCTTAAAACAATTCCCCCCATCTTATCATGATTCATTTTATTTATCACATCTCTAATTGTATTAATTGTATCCGCAATATCTCTACCAGGCACACTATAATTCTGTGTAGGTGCTATAATATCATTTAAAACTTGCTTCATTCTATTTGCCAGTATCTTTGCTAAAATCTTATAATCCGAATTTAATAAACTAATTGGCCTATAATTCTCCAATTTTAATTTACTCCCCTTATTTTTATATAAAATCGTTATCAGCCCTGTCACCATAGATTCAGAAATACTATCATTATCCTCCATATATTGATAAACTTCCAATAAAATAGGTGCTAAAAAACTGGCATATATTTTATAAAACTCTGCAATTATTCCATCTACTCCAGGACTCTTATTTACTTGTAAACCCTTAATCGCATCTTTAACTTCAGTCAATGTTATCTTCCCATCACACATTTGTTTATCCTCTACATTAATTTGCACATCCACACTATCCAATATCTCCTTTACACACCCCTCATCCACCTCCCCTTTCTTAAATAAATCCTTATAAAAATTCTGCACTGTTTCTAAAACCTCTACATAATCATTGACAACTTCACCCTTTATATTTTCGATCTCTCTAATATATGTTCTCCTCTGTTTATTCTTCTCTAAACCAAGAAAAAATGAAGTACATTTCTCCCCCTCCAAAACATACTTTGCCTTACTTCTTATAATTGCACCCTTACACTTATCTATTTCATATTTAGTCAATTGTGCTTTTAATTCCAAAAACTTTCCTATATTATAATTAGGTTCACTGTCACACTTCCTCATTTCTTTATCCAATTTAGCCCTCAACTCATTTTCTTCTCTTTTCATCCTACCTCTCTTTTTCCTTGCATATCCTATACTAAAAACTTTTATTTTTTCCTTAACCTTATCCCACCATGAACACTTATCATTCTCTTTCTGCTTATCCTCCATTTCACATGCTATCAAAGATTTAAGTTGTTTCCCATATTCCTCATCTCCCAAATACCCTGCATTCATACACCATATTCCACCCCCTGTTCTTTCCTTATCTAATCCCACTGAAAATGTTAAACCTGCATGATCACTAAAAGTTGTAAAAACATACTTAATATCTTTCATAAAATTCCTTAAACCTTCTTTTACTAAAACCAGATCTATCCTCGTTTGTTTCAAATCCCCTAAAACCACCTGCCTTCTAGAAAATTCTCTTTTTTCTGGATTTTCCTCTCTCCATATATCAATTATTCCTTTTTCTAACATCATCTTCTTTAAAACCCCCCTAGATACATCACTTCTAAAAATAGCTCCTCTTGTCATATCCAGTCTATCCATTTTAACATTAAAATCCCCAACTACAATACAGTTTCCCTCACACCATTTCCCTATTTCTAAAAATAAATCTTTGCGCTCTATTTCAGTATTAGGCGCATAAATATTTATAATTCTAAAAACCATACTCATATATTCAAAATCTACAATTAAAATCCTCCCATTATTATCATTATATATCTGTTTCACATTATCCACCACATCCCTCCTCAATAAAATAGCAACCCCACTTGAATTCCCTCTGCCGTTGTTTACATAAATAAAATCCCTCCATATTTTTTTTAACTTCTAAAACACATACATTATCCCAGTGCGTCTCTTGAATACATAAAATATCTGACTTCTTCATTTTTATTATTCTATTAAATTTTCCCATTGTCCTCAATCCATTTGCATTTATTGACATTATATTTACCATTCTAATAAATAATAAAATGATAAAATATAATTTCATTTTCCTCTACCTGTTATCCAGTTTCTTTCCTCTTCCACCCTTTCTCTCCCCCTCTTCCCGCCGCTTTCCTCTTCCTGTATCCTTCCCTCGTTCTTTCAATCTTTTCTCCATCCTCCGTATCCGATATCTCTTCCAAGTCCATGTTTTCCAGCCAACTCACCCTCTTGACATCCACATCCGTTGTGCTCCCCGTATTCATCTCCGCTTCTTGTATAGTCGTTGTGCTCCCCGTGCTCATCACCGTCTCTGGTATTGTCATCAACTCCATAACCCCCTCCATTTCTTCACCCCCCGAGCTACTTGTTAGTGCTGTGCCTTCCCCCAAAACCTGTGAGTCCCCCGTGCTTCCCCCCAGTCCACTCCCCCCCTCCTCCTGAAAACTCCCTCTTCTTATTTCTGTGTCCATACTGCTCCCAATTTCATTTATCTTCTGGTCCTTCTTCCTTCTTCCTTCCTCCGTCTCTCCACCTTCCACCACGTCCTCTCCTCCACCTTCTTCTCCTTCTTGCGACAATCCCACTGCTTCCTCATATATTGTTTGACTCCCCTCTTCAGCCCTAACCTCTCCACAGTTGCACTCCGCCAATCTCTTTCTGCATCCACCACAAAAATTCCTTTCCTTCTCTCCATCACATTCTCTCGCATAGTGTCCTTGATTGCCACACTTAAAACACTTAAATTCCGGGCAGTCTTTAACTATGTGCCCGGGTTGAATACACATACGACACACTCTGACCTGTTTGTCATGAATGACTCTGAAATATTCTGCTCCCTCCAACGTCTCAATTCTTGTAGAATAAGGTAATGATGTCACTTTTTCTGTGAACTTGACCTTGCAGAAACGTGTCCCGTCAACCACCTCCGTTCCTGGCCAAACTCTCCTCCTTATCTCCGAGACAGCCGCCACTCCCCAGCTACTCAGCTTGCCCAGTATCACACCGTCTTCTACATATACTGGGAGATTCATGAACGACACCACCACTTCCTTCACATTAATATCTCTCGCCAGAATCTTTGTATCCTTTATTCTTAATCCATCCATTAGACGTTCTTTTCCTTTTTCATTTCTCATCGTAATTTCGTACTTCTTCTCCCCTTTCATTCGGCATCCCACCACCTCTCCACACACCTCCTTAATTGCTCTTAGTAGTTCCATTGTCGTCACCTTGTCTTCTCCTTCCAACTCAATTGCCACCGTGTATTCCTTGCCATATTTCATTTCTTCTTTATCTTCATTTTTCTTCCGTTGCGCTTTTTCGTTGTCTTTGTCCATTCCGTTTGTCTTTTCCATGTTGTCCGTCATAGTAAAAAAATGAATCCAAAAAACTCTCCCCCAAGCAGAAAAACTGCAAGGGGGAAGACTAACCAAACTTAAAACTATTCAACTGAAGAAAATAATAAATTATATTGCAAAAACCAATTAATTAACAAAAATAGCTCTCGAGCAAACACTCTCCAGCAAACACTCACTCACAGCTCAGACACTCGCACCTGTCGTCACTTCTCCAATCAGGAAATGCGCATTCAGGCTGGTATGGCCGTAAGCGAAGGTACATCTCTTGGCACACCATATAAAGTCAAAGTGAGTCTGATAAACAGACATTGCATTCTCACCAATTAGATAAGCAGCTTGAACTTTGGCTCACTCAAAAAGTGGAAGAAATTACATATACTGTAGCCATCACTTTTTAGCACAGATAGTTGGATGAAATACAAACAAACCTTGCTAAACATTTCTAAGCGAGGGCACATATTTCAGCCTTGTGGGAAAAAACGGACAAATACAATGACTTCTGACAAATACATCATCAGCAACAGTTTCCCATGCAGCTATCCTACTAGCCACAATAAATACACAAAAGCTCTGGATGTTGAAAACCTATTGCATTGTTCTGTGCTAAGGAGGAACGCATGTATGGACAATTTCATATTGGAAGCGCATGACACATCATGACCGGGGGGGGGGGTTAGAGTGGCTTCTCAACTATCTCCTGATTGAAGTACCAGCGTGGCATAAATACAATGCTGCATTTCGCAACATAATGTTTTCGACAAAATGCCAACAATATTTTGCTACAAACAAATGTTTCCACCTTTCGATTGGTCCACAAAGTCTCCTTCACAACTGACTTCAAAGATCTCCATAAGCACAGTCAGTTGACTCAAGTCATCCTTAAGCCTGCCGCCAAGCAACAGTTTATCATTAACAAAGACATCAGGGTAAAGCGCAAACGAGCACTACCATAAATTTTGCAATCGGATTCCCACATTTGGAAAATTCGCAAGGGGTCAGCACAGCCAGAGTGCAATGGCTGAGCCCCACACCGGGTGAACCACCTTCTTGATCACGGTATCTCTTCTGCTTAGTGGAGGAAAAGTCTCTCCAGTGCCAACATTTTCCGCTAACGGTAACCACTTTGTGTTCTGATAATATCATATCACATCGACCTGCGTTAAATGCCGTTTAGGAATGCACTTGCACACAGAGTAGTGAAAAAGTAGTTTATTTTGTTTACTAGATTATATCAGTGAACCACTAGATTCCCATCATGCAACACTGTCGAAAAAATCACCAATTACTTTTTAATATCTTAACCTATCTGATATCACAAATGTTTGCGATATGACGAAATACAATCACATTCAGACACACACACACACACAGACAAATGCATGAAACCAATTGATTTATTATCGATAACATCTCAGATTCTCTTGTGCTTTTGATTTACTCCATAAAAGAAGGGTTGTAATTCCAACATGGAAAACACAGGGCCATCAGACACCAGTCCAGTTCCACTCCTCACCAGCATTATTTCCTTTGATCATTTGAACAGGGCGAGGGAGCACAGAGCACACACAAGCTGCATTCAGTAACAATATTCTTATTTGTCTTATAAATAAAAGGCAGTTGCTCCCTGACAACACAAGGAACTTTGATCGTATTAAAAGGGCAGGGGAGACTAGCCCATAGAAGCTGCATTTAGTCAATTCAGCATCAAATGCTTACTACAAGGCAGTGTTGCTGATGAAATAATGCCACACCCCCTAGTGGACAAAAGGCTTACAGCACCTGGTATTCCCAGGCGGTCTCCCATCCAAGTACTAACCAGGCCCGACCCTGCTTAGCTTCCGAGATCAGACGAGATCGGGCGTATTCAGGCTGGTATGGCCGTAAGCGAAGGTACATCTCTTGGCACACCATATAAAGTCAAAGTGAGTCTGATAAACAGACATTGCATTCTCACCAATTAGATAAGCAGCTTGAACTTTGGCTCACTCAAAAAGTGGAAGAAATTACATATACTGTAGCCATCACTTTTTAGCACAGATAGTTGGATGAAATACAAACAAACCTTGCTAAACATTTCTAAGCGAGGGCACATATTTCAGCCTTGTGGGAAAAAACGGACAAATACAATGACTTCTGACAAATACATCATCAGCAACAGTTTCCCATGCAGCTATCCTACTAGCCACAATAAATACACAAAAGCTCTGGATGTTGAAAACCTATTGCATTGTTCTGTGCTAAGGAGGAACGCATGTATGGACAATTTCATATTGGAAGCGCATGACACATCATGACCGGGGGGGGGGGTTAGAGTGGCTTCTCAACTATCTCCTGATTGAAGTACCAGCGTGGCATAAATACAATGCTGCATTTCGCAACATAATGTTTCGACAAAATGCCAACAATATTTTGCTACAAACAAATGTTTCCACCTTTCGATTGGTCCACAAAGTCTCCTTCACAACTGACTTCAAAGATCTCCATAAGCACAGTCAGTTGACTCAAGTCATCCTTAAGCCTGCCGCCAAGCAACAGTTTATCATTAACAAAGACATCAGGGTAAAGCTCAAACGAGCACTACCATAAATTTTGCAATCAGGATTCCCACATTTGGAAAATTCGCAAGGGGTCAGCACAGCCAGAGTGCAATGGCTGAGCCCCACACCGGGTGAACCACCTTCTTGATCACGGTATCTCTTCTGCTTAGTGGAGGAAAAGTCTCTCCAGTGCCAACATTTTCCGCTAACGGTAACCACTTTGTGTTCTGATAATATCATATCACATCGACCTGCGTTAAATGCCGTTTAGGAATGCACTTGCACACAGAGTAGTGAAAAAGTAGTTTATTTTGTTTACTAGATTATATCAGTGAACCACTAGATTCCCATCATGCAACACTGTCGAAAAAATCACCAATTACTTTTTAATATCTTAACCTATCTGATATCACAAATGTTTGCGATATGACGAAATACAATCACATTCAGACACACACACACACACAGACAAATGCATGAAACCAATTGATTTATTATCGATAACATCTCAGATTCTCTTGTGCTTTTGATTTACTCCATAAAAGAAGGGTTGTAATTCCAACATGGAAAACACAGGGCCATCAGACACCAGTCCAGTTCCACTCCTCACCAGCATTATTTCCTTTGATCATTTGAACAGGGCGAGGGAGCACAGAGCACACACAAGCTGCATTCAGTAACAATATTCTTATTTGTCTTATAAATAAAAGGCAGTTGCTCCCTGACAACACAAGGAACTTTGATCGTATTAAAAGGGCAGGGGAGACTAGCCCATAGAAGCTGCATTTAGTCAATTCAGCATCAAATGCTTACTACAAGGCAGTGTTGCTGATGAAATAATGCCACACCCCCTAGTGGACAAAAGGCTTACAGCACCTGGTATTCCCAGGCGGTCTCCCATCCAAGTACTAACCAGGCCCGACCCTGCTTAGCTTCCGAGATCAGACGAGATCGGGCGTATTCAGGCTGGTATGGCCGTAAGCGAAGGTACATCTCTTGGCACACCATATAAAGTCAAAGTGAGTCTGATAAACAGACATTGCATTCTCACCAATTAGATAAGCAGCTTGAACTTTGGCTCACTCAAAAAGTGGAAGAAATTACATATACTGTAGCCATCACTTTTTAGCACAGATAGTTGGATGAAATACAAACAAACCTTGCTAACATTTCTAAGCGAGGGCACATATTTCAGCCTTGTGGGAAAAAACGGACAAATACAATGACTTCTGACAAATACATCATCAGCAACAGTTTCCCATGCAGCTATCCTACTAGCCACAATAAATACACAAAAGCTCTGGATGTTGAAAACCTATTGCATTGTTCTGTGCTAAGGAGGAACGCATGTATGGACAATTTCATATTGGAAGCGCATGACACATCATGACCGGGGGGGGGGGTTAGAGTGGCTTCTCAACTATCTCCTGATTGAAGTACCAGCGTGGCATAAATACAATGCTGCATTTCGCAACATAATGTTTCGACAAAATGCCAACAATATTTTGCTACAAACAAATGTTTCCACCTTTCGATTGGTCCACAAAGTCTCCTTCACAACTGACTTCAAAGATCTCCATAAGCACAGTCAGTTGACTCAAGTCATCCTTAAGCCTGCCGCCAAGCAACAGGTTTATCATTAACAAAGACATCAGGGTAAAGCTCAAACGAGCACTACCATAAATTTTGCAATCGGATTCCCACATTTGGAAAATTCGCAAGGGGTCAGCACAGCCAGAGTGCAATGGCTGAGCCCCACACCGGGTGAACCACCTTCTTGATCACGGTATCTCTTCTGCTTAGTGGAGGAAAAGTCTCTCCAGTGCCAACATTTTCCGCTAACGGTAACCACTTTGTGTTCTGATAATATCATATCACATCGACCTGCGTTAAATGCCGTTTAGGAATGCACTTGCACACAGAGTAGTGAAAAAGTAGTTTATTTTGTTTACTAGATTATATCAGTGAACCACTAGATTCCCATCATGCAACACTGTCGAAAAAATCACCAATTACTTTTTAATATCTTAACCTATCTGATATCACAAATGTTTGCGATATGACGAAATACAATCACATTCAGACACACACACACACACAGACAAATGCATGAAACCAATTGATTTATTATCGATAACATCTCAGATTCTCTTGTGCTTTTGATTTACTCCATAAAAGAAGGGTTGTAATTCCAACATGGAAAACACAGGGCCATCAGACACCAGTCCAGTTCCACTCCTCACCAGCATTATTTCCTTTGATCATTTGAACAGGGCGAGGGAGCACAGAGCACACACAAGCTGCATTCAGTAACAATATTCTTATTTGTCTTATGAATAAAAGGCAGTTGCTCCCTGACAACACAAGGAACTTTGATCGTATTAAAAGGGCAGGGGAGACTAGCCCATAGAAGCTGCATTTAGTCAATTCAGCATCAAATGCTTACTACAAGGCAGTGTTGCTGATGAAATAATGCCACACCCCCTAGTGGACAAAAGGCTTACAGCACCTGGTATTCCCAGGCGGTCTCCCATCCAAGTACTAACCAGGCCCGACCCTGCTTAGCTTCCGAGATCAGACGAGATCGGGCGTATTCAGGCTGGTATGGCCGTAAGCGAAGGTACATCTCTTGGCACACCATATAAAGTCAAAGTGAGTCTGATAAACAGACATTGCATTCTCACCAATTAGATAAGCAGCTTGAACTTTGGCTCACTCAAAAAGTGGAAGAAATTACATATACTGTAGCCATCACTTTTTAGCACAGATAGTTGGATGAAATACAAACAAACCTTGCTAACATTTCTAAAGCGAGGGCACATATTTCAGCCTTGTGGGAAAAAACGGACAAATACAATGACTTCTGACAAATACATCATCAGCAACAGTTTCCCATGCAGCTATCCTACTAGCCACAATAAATACACAAAAGCTCTGGATGTTGAAAACCTATTGCATTGTTCTGTGCTAAGGAGGAACGCATGTATGGACAATTTCATATTGGAAGCGCATGACACATCATGACCGGGGGGGGGGGGTTAGAGTGGCTTCTCAACTATCTCCTGATTGAAGTACCAGCGTGGCATAAATACAATGCTGCATTTCGCAACATAATGTTTCGACAAAATGCCAACAATATTTTGCTACAAACAAATGTTTCCACCTTTCGATTGGTCCACAAAGTCTCCTTCACAACTGACTTCAAAGATCTCCATAAGCACAGTCAGTTGACTCAAGTCATCCTTAAGCCTGCCGCCAAGCAACAGGTTTATCATTAACAAAGACATCAGGGTAAAGCGCAAACGAGCACTACCATAAATTTTGCAATCGAGATTCCCACATTTGGAAAATTCGCAAGGGGTCAGCACAGCCAGAGTGCAATGGCTGAGCCCCACACCGGGTGAACCACCTTCTTGATCACGGTATCTCTTCTGCTTAGTGGAGGAAAAGTCTCTCCAGTGCCAACATTTTCCGCTAACGGTAACCACTTTGTGTTCTGATAATATCATATCACATCGACCTGCGTTAAATGCCGTTTAGGAATGCACTTGCACACAGAGTAGTGAAAAAGTAGTTTATTTTGTTTACTAGATTATATCAGTGAACCACTAGATTCCCATCATGCAACACTGTCGAAAAAATCACCAATTACTTTTTAATATCTTAACCTATCTGATATCACAAATGTTTGCGATATGACGAAATACAATCACATTCAGACACACACACACACACAGACAAATGCATGAAACCAATTGATTTATTATCGATAACATCTCAGATTCTCTTGTGCTTTTGATTTACTCCATAAAAGAAGGGTTGTAATTCCAACATGGAAAACACAGGGCCATCAGACACCAGTCCAGTTCCACTCCTCACCAGCATTATTTCCTTTGATCATTTGAACAGGGCGAGGGAGCACAGAGCACACACAAGCTGCATTCAGTAACAATATTCTTATTTGTCTTATAAATAAAAGGCAGTTGCTCCCTGACAACACAAGGAACTTTGATCGTATTAAAAGGGCAGGGGAGACTAGCCCATAGAAGCTGCATTTAGTCAATTCAGCATCAAATGCTTACTACAAGGCAGTGTTGCTGATGAAATAATGCCACACCCCCT
Source organism: Salvelinus namaycush (assembly GCF_016432855.1). Classification (NCBI taxonomy): domain Eukaryota; kingdom Metazoa; phylum Chordata; class Actinopteri; order Salmoniformes; family Salmonidae; genus Salvelinus; species Salvelinus namaycush. The sequence continues at coordinate 19,694 of NW_024058296.1, forward strand.
AGTGGACAAAAGGCTTACAGCACCTGGTATTCCCAGGCGGTCTCCCATCCAAGTACTAACCAGGCCCGACCCTGCTTAGCTTCCGAGATCAGACGAGATCGGGCGCTAAGGAGGAACGCATGTATGGACAATTTCATATTGGAAGCGCATGACACATCATGACCGGGGTGGGGGGGGTTAGAGTGGCTTCTCAACTATCTCCTGATTGAAGTACCAGCGTGGCATAAATACAATGCTGCATTTCGCAACATAATGTTTTGACAAAATGCCAACAATATTTTGCTACAAACAAATGTTTCCACCTTTCGATTGGTCCACAAAGTCTCCTTCACAACTGACTTCAAAGATCTCCATAAGCACAGTCAGTTGACTCAAGTCATCCTTAAGCCTGCCGCCAAGCAACGGTTTATCATTAACAAAGACATCAGGGTAAAGCGCAAACAAGCACTACCATAAATTTTGCAATCCAGATTCCCACATTTGGAAAATTCACAAGGGGTCAGCACAGCCAGAGTGCAATGGCTGAGCCCCACACCGGGTGAACCACCTAAGCAGGCCCGACCCTGCTTAGCTTCCGAGATCAGACGAGATCAGGCGTATTTTTTTTTTTTTATCTTTTATTATGAAAAAACACATAATATTTACAACATTCAATCAATAATAAAAAAGGATGAACAATTCATCCTTTTACAAAATCAAAAAATAAAAAATAAATAAAATAAAACCTATTAAAAAACACAATCATCCACTAAATCCACTTAATAATGAAATACAAGTTTCCCATTTGACAGAATTTCAATAAAAGTACTCCCCCACACAAACAATTTTTCAAAATTTCCTCCACCGTATCTATATATTATCTCTATATCTCTCTCTAATATGCTCCTAAAAAAACCTTCCACACTCACAATTTTCCCTTCATAATGACCTAAATTTCTTCTTAATCTTATCGCATATCTAGAATGACTTAGTATAAAATTCACCAAATTAAAATTTAAAACTTTACTTTTCCCATTTACACCAAAAAGAAACAACCTCCTCCACTCCACCCCAGTAAAAATCTCTTCTCCCCAATGTTTTACTAAAAGCCCTTTTAAAAACTCGTGAAAGTCTTTCAACCTACTACATTCAATAAAAAAGTGCATCAAATTTTCCACCCCCGTACCACAAATATCGCATTCTCTTTTAATATCCCTATTTATTTGATGCAAAACCACATTTGTAAAAATCCTATTATGTTTCAATTTAAAATCATTGTCTTCACATTCTATAAAATTATATTTTACATTTACATTCTTCCATATTGATTTTACATCCATGTTTGGAAACACCCTAGACCACACTTTCTCCGCAGCAGGACTTTTTATCTCTTTTAAAATACATTTTCTATAAACCATTTTAACTTTTAGCCCTGATAAATCATGTTTCTCCCCATTACTTTCATAATATAAAACTGGTAAAGCCCTAGATCTTTTGACCACCTCTTTGTTTATTAAAATCACCCACTCCCCGGGAATACATCCTAATATTTTCTTGTACATATTCTCCACAGTAGTTTTACTTATTTCTTCATCTACTTCAACCACATTGTCATATATAGCCTGAAATGGAAGAAACCCAGGAATTACCTCATATGCTATGTCACCTATCTGCCTCATCCCAGCCCTCATAAAATATTTACAAAACAACATCATATTATTGCACTTTATCTTTGGATTTAAAAATATCGGCTGATTTAAAATATTTTCTAAACTGGTACATTCATAATAAATATTTGGTAAAAACCGCCCCCAAGCCTCAAACACTTCTCTGTAAAACAAAGGTATATTACTTAACATTTCCTTCTTCATACTCATCAATAAACCATTGTCCCCCATCCTCCCAACCTCCTGCAAATACTCTTTAAAAAACCTTTTCCACCCATAATCCAATTCACCAAATAAATATTTCCGTACCATTTTTACTCTAATTGCTGTTTTCCTTACACTTAAATCTACCAACTTCAAACCCCCCTCCTCATAACCTGCAATCAAAGTTTTAAAAGCTATTCTCACCCCCTTCCCTTCCCATAAAAAATCAACTACAATTTTATTCATTTCAGATAAAACCCATTCTGGCATATCCAAAACATTCATTACATAAATAAATATTGACATCAACAATGAATTTATGACAATTACTTTCCCTTTTAATTTCAAAGACCTCCCCCTCCACATATTTACCACCTTTCTAACTTTATTTATTACACCACTCCATGTCAAATCCCTAGCTTCCATTTCTTTCACCCCTAAAAACACTCCTAATACCTTAAAATAATCTTTAACCACTTTAAAAGGAAAATTCCCCTCATTAATCTTCCCAATATACATTACTACTGACTTCTCCATGTTAACCTTTGCACCCGATGCTTGTCCATATACTTTAAAACACTCCATCACCCTTTTTACACTACCCTCATCTCTAACTGTTATAGTGGTATCATCTGCGTATTGATGTATCAAACTAAAACCTCCTTGCGGAGTCTCTACACAATTTATAAGATTATCTCTTTTAAGAAATGCTGCTAAAGGTTCTACCGATAAAACGAATAATAAAGCTGATAAAGGACACCCCTGTCTCACAGATCTCTCAAGAATAAAAGAATCGGTTAAAACCCCATTACATTTCACCCTACTTTTTGCCTTCTTATATAATAATTTTATCCATCCTATTATTCTATTACCAAAACCATATTTATCCATTACCCTAAACATAAAATCATGTTCCACCCTATCAAAAGCTTTATTTAAATCTATGCTTAAAACAATTCCCCCCATCTTATCATGATTCATTTTATTTATCACATCTCTAATTGTATTAATTGTATCCGCAATATCTCTACCAGGCACACTATAATTCTGTGTAGGTGCTATAATATCATTTAAAACTTGTTTCATTCTATTTGCCAGTATCTTTGCTAAAATCTTATAATCCGAATTTAATAAACTAATTGGCCTATAATTCTCCAATTTTAATTTACTCCCCTTATTTTTATATAAAATCGTTATCAGCCCTGTCACCATAGATTCAGAAATACTATCATTATCCTCCATATATTGATAAACTTCCAATAAAATAGGTGCTAAAAAACTGGCATATATTTTATAAAACTCTGCAATTATTCCATCTACTCCAGGACTCTTATTTACTTGTAAACCCTTAATCGCATCTTTAACTTCAGTCAATGTTATCTTCCCATCACACATTTGTTTATCTTCTACATTAATTTGCACATCCACACTATCCAATATCTCCTTTACACACCCCTCATCCACCTCCCCTTTCTTAAATAAATCCTTATAAAAATTCTGCACTGTTTCTAAAACCTCTACATAATCATTGACAACTTCACCCTTTATATTTTCGATCTCTCTAATATATGTTCTCCTCTGTTTATTCTTCTCTAAACCAAGAAAAAATGAAGTACATTTCTCCCCCTCCAAAACATACTTTGCCTTACTTCTTATAATTGCACCCTTACACTTATCTATTTCATATTTAGTCAATTGTGCTTTTAATTCCAAAAACTTTCCTATATTATAATTAGGTTCACTGTCACACTTCCTCATTTCTTTATCCAATTTAGCCCTCAACTCATTTTCTTCTCTTTTCATCCTACCTCTCTTTTTCCTTGCATATCCTATACTAAAAACTTTTATTTTTTCCTTAACCTTATCCCACCATGAACACTTATCATTCTCTTTCTGCTTATCCTCCATTTCACATGCTATCAAAGATTTAAGTTGTTTCCCATATTCCTCATCTCCCAAATACCCTGCATTCATACACCATATTCCACCCCCTGTTCTTTCCTTATCTAATCCCACTGAAAATGTTAAACCTGCATGATCACTAAAAGTTGTAAAAACATACTTAATATCTTTCATAAAATTCCTTAAACCTTCTTTTACTAAAACCAGATCTATCCTCGTTTGTTTCAAATCCCCTAAAACCACCTGCCTTCTAGAAAATTCTCTTTTTTCTGGATTTTCCTCTCTCCATATATCAATTATTCCTTTTTCTAACATCATCTTCTTTAAAACCCCCCTAGATACATCACTTCTAAAAATAGCTCCTCTTGTCATATCCAGTCTATCCATTTTAACATTAAAATCCCCAACTACAATACAGTTTCCCTCACACCATTTCCCTATTTCTAAAAATAAATCTTTGCGCTCTATTTCAGTATTAGGCGCATAAATATTTATAATTCTAAAAACCATACTCATATATTCAAAATCTACAATTAAAATCCTCCCATTATTATCATTATATATCTGTTTCACATTATCCACCACATCCCTCCTCAATAAAATAGCAACCCCACTTGAATTCCCTCTGCCGTTGTTTACATAAATAAAATCCCTCCATATTTTTTTTACTTCTAAAACACATACATTATCCCAGTGCGTCTCTTGAATACATAAAATATCTGACTTCTTCATTTTTATTATTCTATTAAATTTTCCCATTGTCCTCAATCCATTTGCATTTATTGACATTATATTTACCATTCTAATAAATAATAAAATGATAAAATATAATTTCATTTTCCTCTACCTGTTATCCAGTTTCTTTCCTCTTCCACCCTTTCTCTCCCCCTCTTCCCACCGCTTTCCTCTTCCTGTATCCTTCCCTCGTTCTTTCCATCTTTTCCCCATCATCTGTGTCCGATATCTCCTCCAAGTCCATGCTATCCAGCCAACACCCACTCTTGGCATCCACCTCCGTTGTGCTCCCCATATTCATCTCTGTTTCTGCCACCGTCATCGCTGTGCTCCCCGTGCTTGTCTCCATCTCATGTACAGTCGCCTTTGTGCTCCCCGTGCTCATCTCCGCCTCCGTTATTGTCCTCAAACCCAAAACCCTCTCCATTTCTTCACCCCCCGAGGTACTTGATAGTGCTGTGCTTTCCCCCAAAACCTGTGAGTCCCCCGTGCTTCCCCCCAGTCCACTCCCCCCCTCCTCCTGAAACCTCCCTCTTCTTATTTCCGAGTCCATACTGCTCCCAATTTCATTTATCTTCTGGTCCTTCTTCCTTCTTCCTTCCTCCGTCTCTCCACCTTCCACCACGTCTTCTCCACCATCTTCTTCTCCTTCTTGCGACAATACTACTGCTTCCTCTAGTATTGTTTGACTCCCCTCTTCAGCTCGATCCTCTCCACAGTTGCACTCCGCCAATCTCTTTCTACATCCACCACAAAAATTCCTTTCCTTCTCTCCATCACATTCTCTCGCATAGTGTCCTTGATTGCCACACTTAAAACACTTAAATTCCGGGCAGTCTTTCACTATGTGCCCGGGTTGAATGCACAACCGACACACTCTGACCTGTTTGTCATGAATGACTCTGAAATATTCCGCTCCTTCCAACGTCTCAATTCTTGTAGAATAAGGTAATGATGTCACTTTTTCTGTAAACTTGACTTTGCAGAAACGTGTCCCATCAACCACCTCCGTTCCTGGCCAAACTCTCCTTCTTATCTCCGAGACGGCCGCCACTCCCCAGCTACTCAGCTTGCCCAGTATTACACCATCTTCTACGTAAACTGGGAGATTCATAAAAGACACCACCAATTCCTTCACATTAATATCTCTCGCCAGAATCTTTGTGTCCTTTATTCGCAATCCATCCATTAACCGTTCTTTTCCTTTTTCATTTCTCATTGTAATTTCGTACTTCTTTTCTCCTTTCATTCGGCATCCCACCACCTCTCCACACACCTCCTTAATTGCTCTTAGTAGTTCCATTGTCGTCACTTTGTCTTCTCCTTCCAACTCAATTGCCACCGTATATTCTTTTCCATATTTCATCCCTTCTTTATCTTCCTTTTTCTTCCGTTGTGCTTTTTCGTTGTCTTTGTCCATTCCGTTTGTCTTTTCCATGTTGTCCGTCATAGTAAAAAAATGAATCCAAAAAACTCTCCCCCAAGCAGAAAAACTGCAAGGGGGAAGACTAACCAAACTTAAAACTATTCAACTGAAGAAAATAATAAATTATATTGCAAAAACCAATTAATTAACAAAAATAGCTCTCGAGCAAACACTCTCCAGCAAACACTCACTCACAGCTCAGACACTCGCACCTGTCGTCACTTCTCCAATCAGGAAATGCGCATTCAGGCTGGTATGGCCGTAAGCGAAGGTACATCTCTTGGCACACCATATAAAGTCAAAGTGAGTCTGATAAACAGACATTGCATTCTCACCAATTAGATAAGCAGCTTGAACTTTGGCTCACTCAAAAAGTGGAAGAAATTACATATACTGTAGCCATCACTTTTTAGCACAGATAGTTGGATGAAATACAAACAAACCTTGCTAACATTTCTAAAGCGAGGGCACATATTTCAGCCTTGTGGGAAAAAACGGACAAATACAATGACTTCTGACAAATACATCATCAGCAACAGTTTCCCATGCAGCTATCCTACTAGCCACAATAAATACACAAAAGCTCTGGATGTTGAAAACCTATTGCATTGTTCTGTGCTAAGGAGGAACGCATGTATGGACAATTTCATATTGGAAGCGCATGACACATCATGACCGGGGGGGGGGGGTTAGAGTGGCTTCTCAACTATCTCCTGATTGAAGTACCAGCGTGGCATAAATACAATGCTGCATTTCGCAACATAATGTTTCGACAAAATGCCAACAATATTTTGCTACAAACAAATGTTTCCACCTTTCGATTGGTCCACAAAGTCTCCTTCACAACTGACTTCAAAGATCTCCATAAGCACAGTCAGTTGACTCAAGTCATCCTTAAGCCTGCCGCCAAGCAACGGTTTATCATTAACAAAGACATCAGGGTAAAGCGCAAACGAGCACTACCATAAATTTTGCAATCGAGATTCCCACATTTGGAAAATTCGCAAGGGGTCAGCACAGCCAGAGTGCAATGGCTGAGCCCCACACCGGGTGAACCACCTTCTTGATCACGGTATCTCTTCTGCTTAGTGGAGGAAAAGTCTCTCCAGTGCCAACATTTTCCGCTAACGGTAACCACTTTGTGTTCTGATAATATCATATCACATCGACCTGCGTTAAATGCCGTTTAGGAATGCACTTGCACACAGAGTAGTGAAAAAGTAGTTTATTTTGTTTACTAGATTATATCAGTGAACCACTAGATTCCCATCATGCAACACTGTCGAAAAAATCACCAATTACTTTTTAATATCTTAACCTATCTGATATCACAAATGTTTGCGATATGACGAAATACAATCACATTCAGACACACACACACACACAGACAAATGCATGAAACCAATTGATTTATTATCGATAACATCTCAGATTCTCTTGTGCTTTTGATTTACTCCATAAAAGAAGGGTTGTAATTCCAACATGGAAAACACAGGGCCATCAGACACCAGTCCAGTTCCACTCCTCACCAGCATTATTTCCTTTGATCATTTGAACAGGGCGAGGGAGCACAGAGCACACACAAGCTGCATTCAGTAACAATATTCTTATTTGTCTTATGAATAAAAGGCAGTTGCTCCCTGACAACACAAGGAACTTTGATCGTATTAAAAGGGCAGGGGAGACTAGCCCATAGAAGCTGCATTTAGTCAATTCAGCATCAAATGCTTACTACAAGGCAGTGTTGCTGATGAAATAATGCCACACCCCCTAGTGGACAAAAGGCTTACAGCACCTGGTATTCCCAGGCGGTCTCCCATCCAAGTACTAACCAGGCCCGACCCTGCTTAGCTTCCGAGATCAGACGAGATCGGGCGTATTCAGGCTGGTATGGCCGTAAGCGAAGGTACATCTCTTGGCACACCATATAAAGTCAAAGTGAGTCTGATAAACAGACATTGCATTCTCACCAATTAGATAAGCAGCTTGAACTTTGGCTCACTCAAAAAGTGGAAGAAATTACATATACTGTAGCCATCACTTTTTAGCACAGATAGTTGGATGAAATACAAACAAACCTTGCTAACATTTCTAAGCGAGGGCACATATTTCAGCCTTGTGGGAAAAAACGGACAAATACAATGACTTCTGACAAATACATCATCAGCAACAGTTTCCCATGCAGCTATCCTACTAGCCACAATAAATACACAAAAGCTCTGGATGTTGAAAACCTATTGCATTGTTCTGTGCTAAGGAGGAACGCATGTATGGACAATTTCATATTGGAAGCGCATGACACATCATGACCGGGGGGGGGGGGGTTAGAGTGGCTTCTCAACTATCTCCTGATTGAAGTACCAGCGTGGCATAAATACAATGCTGCATTTCGCAACATAATGTTTCGACAAAATGCCAACAATATTTTGCTACAAACAAATGTTTCCACCTTTCGATTGGTCCACAAAGTCTCCTTCACAACTGACTTCAAAGATCTCCATAAGCACAGTCAGTTGACTCAAGTCATCCTTAAGCCTGCCGCCAAGCAACGGTTTATCATTAACAAAGACATCAGGGTAAAGCGCAAACGAGCACTACCATAAATTTTGCAATCGAGATTCCCACATTTGGAAAATTCGCAAGGGGTCAGCACAGCCAGAGTGCAATGGCTGAGCCCCACACCGGGTGAACCACCTTCTTGATCACGGTATCTCTTCTGCTTAGTGGAGGAAAAGTCTCTCCAGTGCCAACATTTTCCGCTAACGGTAACCACTTTGTGTTCTGATAATATCATATCACATCGACCTGCGTTAAATGCCGTTTAGGAATGCACTTGCACACAGAGTAGTGAAAAAGTAGTTTATTTTGTTTACTAGATTATATCAGTGAACCACTAGATTCCCATCATGCAACACTGTCGAAAAAATCACCAATTACTTTTTAATATCTTAACCTATCTGATATCACAAATGTTTGCGATATGACGAAATACAATCACATTCAGACACACACACACACACAGACAAATGCATGAAACCAATTGATTTATTATCGATAACATCTCAGATTCTCTTGTGCTTTTGATTTACTCCATAAAAGAAGGGTTGTAATTCCAACATGGAAAACACAGGGCCATCAGACACCAGTCCAGTTCCACTCCTCACCAGCATTATTTCCTTTGATCATTTGAACAGGGCGAGGGAGCACAGAGCACACACAAGCTGCATTCAGTAACAATATTCTTATTTGTCTTATAAATAAAAGGCAGTTGCTCCCTGACAACACAAGGAACTTTGATCGTATTAAAAGGGCAGGGGAGACTAGCCCATAGAAGCTGCATTTAGTCAATTCAGCATCAAATGCTTACTACAAGGCAGTGTTGCTGATGAAATAATGCCACACCCCCTAGTGGACAAAAGGCTTACAGCACCTGGTATTCCCAGGCGGTCTCCCATCCAAGTACTAACCAGGCCCGACCCTGCTTAGCTTCCGAGATCAGACGAGATCGGGCAGTATTCAGGCTGGTATGGCCGTAAGCGAAGGTACATCTCTTGGCACACCATATAAAGTCAAAGTGAGTCTGATAAACAGACATTGCATTCTCACCAATTAGATAAGCAGCTTGAACTTTGGCTCACTCAAAAAGTGGAAGAAATTACATATACTGTAGCCATCACTTTTTAGCACAGATAGTTGGATGAAATACAAACAAACCTTGCTAAACATTTCTAAGCGAGGGCACATATTTCAGCCTTGTGGGAAAAAACGGACAAATACAATGACTTCTGACAAATACATCATCAGCAACAGTTTCCCATGCAGCTATCCTACTAGCCACAATAAATACACAAAAGCTCTGGATGTTGAAAACCTATTGCATTGTTCTGTGCTAAGGAGGAACGCATGTATGGACAATTTCATATTGGAAGCGCATGACACATCATGACCGGGGGGGGGGGTTAGAGTGGCTTCTCAACTATCTCCTGATTGAAGTACCAGCGTGGCATAAATACAATGCTGCATTTCGCAACATAATGTTTCGACAAAATGCCAACAATATTTTGCTACAAACAAATGTTTCCACCTTTCGATTGGTCCACAAAGTCTCCTTCACAACTGACTTCAAAGATCTCCATAAGCACAGTCAGTTGACTCAAGTCATCCTTAAGCCTGCCGCCAAGCAACAGGTTTATCATTAACAAAGACATCAGGGTAAAGCGCAAACGAGCACTACCATAAATTTTGCAATCGAGATTCCCACATTTGGAAAATTCGCAAGGGGTCAGCACAGCCAGAGTGCAATGGCTGAGCCCCACACCGGGTGAACCACCTTCTTGATCACGGTATCTCTTCTGCTTAGTGGAGGAAAAGTCTCTCCAGTGCCAACATTTTCCGCTAACGGTAACCACTTTGTGTTCTGATAATATCATATCACATCGACCTGCGTTAAATGCCGTTTAGGAATGCACTTGCACACAGAGTAGTGAAAAAGTAGTTTATTTTGTTTACTAGATTATATCAGTGAACCACTAGATTCCCATCATGCAACACTGTCGAAAAAATCACCAATTACTTTTTAATATCTTAACCTATCTGATATCACAAATGTTTGCGATATGACGAAATACAATCACATTCAGACACACACACACACACAGACAAATGCATGAAACCAATTGATTTATTATCGATAACATCTCAGATTCTCTTGTGCTTTTGATTTACTCCATAAAAGAAGGGTTGTAATTCCAACATGGAAAACACAGGGCCATCAGACACCAGTCCAGTTCCACTCCTCACCAGCATTATTTCCTTTGATCATTTGAACAGGGCGAGGGAGCACAGAGCACACACAAGCTGCATTCAGTAACAATATTCTTATTTGTCTTATAAATAAAAGGCAGTTGCTCCCTGACAACACAAGGAACTTTGATCGTATTAAAAGGGCAGGGGAGACTAGCCCATAGAAGCTGCATTTAGTCAATTCAGCATCAAATGCTTACTACAAGGCAGTGTTGCTGATGAAATAATGCCACACCCCCTAGTGGACAAAAGGCTTACAGCACCTGGTATTCCCAGGCGGTCTCCCATCCAAGTACTAACCAGGCCCGACCCTGCTTAGCTTCCGAGATCAGACGAGATCGGGCGTATTCAGGCTGGTATGGCCGTAAGCGAAGGTACATCTCTTGGCACACCATATAAAGTCAAAGTGAGTCTGATAAACAGACATTGCATTCTCACCAATTAGATAAGCAGCTTGAACTTTGGCTCACTCAAAAAGTGGAAGAAATTACATATACTGTAGCCATCACTTTTTAGCACAGATAGTTGGATGAAATACAAACAAACCTTGCTAACATTTCTAAGCGAGGGCACATATTTCAGCCTTGTGGGAAAAAACGGACAAATACAATGACTTCTGACAAATACATCATCAGCAACAGTTTCCCATGCAGCTATCCTACTAGCCACAATAAATACACAAAAGCTCTGGATGTTGAAAACCTATTGCATTGTTCTGTGCTAAGGAGGAACGCATGTATGGACAATTTCATATTGGAAGCGCATGACACATCATGACCGGGGGGGGGGGTTAGAGTGGCTTCTCAACTATCTCCTGATTGAAGTACCAGCGTGGCATAAATACAATGCTGCATTTCGCAACATAATGTTTCGACAAAATGCCAACAATATTTTGCTACAAACAAATGTTTCCACCTTTCGATTGGTCCACAAAGTCTCCTTCACAACTGACTTCAAAGATCTCCATAAGCACAGTCAGTTGACTCAAGTCATCCTTAAGCCTGCCGCCAAGCAACGGTTTATCATTAACAAAGACATCAGGGTAAAGCGCAAACGAGCACTACCATAAATTTTGCAATCGAGATTCCCACATTTGGAAAATTCGCAAGGGGTCAGCACAGCCAGAGTGCAATGGCTGAGCCCCACACCGGGTGAACCACCTTCTTGATCACGGTATCTCTTCTGCTTAGTGGAGGAAAAGTCTCTCCAGTGCCAACATTTTCCGCTAACGGTAACCACTTTGTGTTCTGATAATATCATATCACATCGACCTGCGTTAAATGCCGTTTAGGAATGCACTTGCACACAGAGTAGTGAAAAAGTAGTTTATTTTGTTTACTAGATTATATCAGTGAACCACTAGATTCCCATCATGCAACACTGTCGAAAAAATCACCAATTACTTTTTAATATCTTAACCTATCTGATATCACAAATGTTTGCGATATGACGAAATACAATCACATTCAGACACACACACACACACAGACAAATGCATGAAACCAATTGATTTATTATCGATAACATCTCAGATTCTCTTGTGCTTTTGATTTACTCCATAAAAGAAGGGTTGTAATTCCAACATGGAAAACACAGGGCCATCAGACACCAGTCCAGTTCCACTCCTCACCAGCATTATTTCCTTTGATCATTTGAACAGGGCGAGGGAGCACAGAGCACACACAAGCTGCATTCAGTAACAATATTCTTATTTGTCTTATAAATAAAAGGCAGTTGCTCCCTGACAACACAAGGAACTTTGATCGTATTAAAAGGGCAGGGGAGACTAGCCCATAGAAGCTGCATTTAGTCAATTCAGCATCAAATGCTTACTACAAGGCAGTGTTGCTGATGAAATAATGCCACACCCCCTAGTGGACAAAAGGCTTACAGCACCTGGTATTCCCAGGCGGTCTCCCATCCAAGTACTAACCAGGCCCGACCCTGCTTAGCTTCCGAGATCAGACGAGATCGGGCGTATTCAGGCTGGTATGGCCGTAAGCGAAGGTACATCTCTTGGCACACCATATAAAGTCAAAGTGAGTCTGATAAACAGACATTGCATTCTCACCAATTAGATAAGCAGCTTGAACTTTGGCTCACTCAAAAAGTGGAAGAAATTACATATACTGTAGCCATCACTTTTTAGCACAGATAGTTGGATGAAATACAAACAAACCTTGCTAACATTTCTAAGCGAGGGCACATATTTCAGCCTTGTGGGAAAAAACGGACAAATACAATGACTTCTGACAAATACATCATCAGCAACAGTTTCCCATGCAGCTATCCTACTAGCCACAATAAATACACAAAAGCTCTGGATGTTGAAAACCTATTGCATTGTTCTGTGCTAAGGAGGAACGCATGTATGGACAATTTCATATTGGAAGCGCATGACACATCATGACCGGGGGGGGGGGGTTAGAGTGGCTTCTCAACTATCTCCTGATTGAAGTACCAGCGTGGCATAAATACAATGCTGCATTTCGCAACATAATGTTTTGACAAAATGCCAACAATATTTTGCTACAAACAAATGTTTCCACCTTTCGATTGGTCCACAAAGTCTCCTTCACAACTGACTTCAAAGATCTCCATAAGCACAGTCAGTTGACTCAAGTCATCCTTAAGCCTGCCGCCAAGCAACGGTTTATCATTAACAAAGACATCAGGGTAAAGCGCAAACGAGCACTACCATAAATTTTGCAATTGAGATTCCCACATTTAGAAAATTCACAAGGGGTCAGCACAGCCAGAGTGGAATGGCTGAGCCCCACACCGGGTGAACCAGCTTCTTGATCACGGTATATCTTCTGCTTAGTGGAGGGCAAGTCTCTCCAGTGCCAACATTTTCCGCTAACGGTAACCACTTTGTGTTCTGATAATATCATATCACATCGACCTGCGTTAAATGCCGTTTAGGAATGCACTTGCACACAGAGTAGTGAAAAAGTAGTTTATTTTGTTTACTAGATTATATCAGTGAACCACTAGATTCCCATCATGCAACACTGTCGAAAAAATCACCAATTACTTTTTAATATCTTAACCTATCTGATATCACAAATGTTTGCGATATGACGAAATACAATCACATTCAGACACACACACACACACACACACAGACAAATGCATGAAACCAATTGATTTATTATCGATAACATCTCAGATTCTCTTGTGCTTTTGATTTACTCCATAAAAGAAGGGTTGTAATTCCAACATGGAAAACACAGGGCCATCAGACACCAGTCCAGTTCCACTCCTCACCAGCATTATTTCCTTTGATCATTTGAACAGGGCGAGGGAGCACAGAGCACACACAAGCTGCATTCAGTAACAATATTCTTATTTGTCTTATAAATAAAAGGCAGTTGCTCCCTGACAACACAAGGAACTTTGATCGTATTAAAAGGGCAGGGGAGACTAGCCCATAGAAGCTGCATTTAGTCAATTCAGCATCAAATGCTTACTACAAGGCAGTGTTGCTGATGAAATAATGCCACACCCCCTAGTGGACAAAAGGCTTACAGCACCTGGTATTCCCAGGCGGTCTCCCATCCAAGTACTAACCAGGCCCGACCCTGCTTAGCTTCCGAGATCAGACGAGATCGGGCGTATTCAGGCTGGTATGGCCGTAAGCGAAGGTGCATCTCTTGGCACACCATATAAAGTCAAAGTGAGTCTGATAAACAGACATTGCATTCTCACCAATTAGATAAGCAGCTTGAACTTTGGCTCACTCAAAAAGTGGAAGAAATTACATATACTGTAGCCATCACTTTTTAGCACAGATAGTTGGATGAAATACAAACAAACCTTGCAAACATTTCTAAGCGAGGGCACATATTTCAGCCTTGTGGGAAAAAACGGACAAATACAATGACTTCTGACAAATACATCATCAGCAACAGTTTCCCATGCAGCTATCCTACTAGCCACAATAAATACACAAAAGCTCTGGATGTTGAAAACCTATTGCATTGTTCTGTGCTAAGGAGGAACGCATGTATGGACAATTTCATATTGGAAGCGCATGACACATCATGACCGGGGGGGGGGTTAGAGTGGCTTCTCAACTATCTCCTGATTGAAGTACCAGCGTGGCATAAATACAATGCTGCATTTCGCAACATAATGTTTTGACAAAATGCCAACAATATTTTGCTACAAACAAATGTTTCCACCTTTCGATTGGTCCACAAAGTCTCCTTCACAACTGACTTCAAAGATCTCCATAAGCACAGTCAGTTGACTCAAGTCATCCCTTAAGCCTGCCGCCAAGCAACGGTTTATCATTAACAAAGACATCAGGGTAAAGCGCAAACGAGCACTACCATAAATTTTGCAATTGAGATTCCCACATTTAGAAAATTCACAAGGGGTCAGCAAAGCCAGAGTGGAATGGCTGAGCCCCACACCGGGTGAACCAGCTTCTTGATCTGTATATCTTCTGCTTAGTGGAGGGCAAGTCTCTCCAGTGCCAACATTTTCCGCTAACGGTAACCACTTTGTGTTCTGATAATATCATATCACATCGACCTGCGTTAAATGCCGTTTAGGAATGCACTTGCACACAGAGTAGTGAAAAAGTAGTTTATTTTGTTTACTAGATTATATCAGTGAACCACTAGATTCCCATCATGCAACACTGTCGAAAAAATCACCAATTACTTTTTAATATCTTAACCTATCTGATATCACAAATGTTTGCGATATGACGAAATACAATCACATTCAGACACACACACACACACACACACAGACAAATGCATGAAACCAATTGATTTATTATCGATAACATCTCAGATTCTCTTGTGCTTTTGATTTACTCCATAAAAGAAGGGTTGTAATTCCAACATGGAAAACACAGGGCCATCAGACACCAGTCCAGTTCCACTCCTCACCAGCATTATTTCCTTTGATCATTTGAACAGGGCGAGGGAGCACAGAGCACACACAAGCTGCATTCAGTAACAATATTCTTATTTGTCTTATAAATAAAAGGCAGTTGCTCCCTGACAACACAAGGAACTTTGATCGTATTAAAAGGGCAGGGGAGACTAGCCCATAGAAGCTGCATTTAGTCAATTCAGCATCAAATGCTTACTACAAGGCAGTGTTGCTGATGAAATAATGCCACACCCCCTAGTGGACAAAAGGCTTACAGCACCTGGTATTCCCAGGCGGTCTCCCATCCAAGTACTAACCAGGCCCGACCCTGCTTAGCTTCCGAGATCAGACGAGATCGGGCGTATTTTTTTTTTTTTTTATCTTTTATTATGAAAAAACACATAATATTTACAACATTCAATCAATAATAAAAAAGGATGAACAATTCATCCTTTTACAAAATCAAAAAATCAAAAATAAATAAAATAAAACCTATTAAAAAACAATCATCCACTTAATAATGAAATACAAGTTTCCCATTTGACAGAATTTCAATAAAAGTACTCCCCCACACAAACAATTTTTCAAAATTTCCTCCACCGTATCTATATATTATCTCTATATCTCTCTCTAATATGCTCCTAAAAAAACCTTCCACACTCACAATTTTCCCTTCATAATGACCTAAATTCCTTCTTAATCTTATCGCATATCTAGCATGACTTATTACAAAATTCACCAAATTAATATTTAAAACTTTACTTTTCCCATTTAAACCAAAAAGAAACAACCTCCTCCACTCCACCCCAGTAAAAATCTCTTCTCCCCAATGTTTTACTAAAAGTCCTTTTAAAAACTCATGAAAATCTTTCAACCTACTACATTCAATAAAAAAGTGCATCAAATTTTCCACCCCCGTACCACAAATATCACATTCTCTTTTAATATCCCTATTTATTTGATGCAAAACCACATTTGTAAAAATCCTATTATGTTTCAATTTAAAATCATTGTCTTCACATTCTATAAAATTATATTTTACATTTACATTCTTCCATATTGATTTTACATCCATGTTTGGAAACACCCTAGACCACACTTTCTCCGCAGCAGGACTTTTTATCTCTTTTAAAATACATTTTCTATAAACCATTTTAACTTTTAGACCTGATAAATCATGTTTCTCCCCATTACTTTCATAATATAAAACTGGTAAAGCCCTAGATCTTTTGACCACCTCTTTGTTTATTAAAATCACCCACTCCCCGGGAATACATCCTAATATTTTCTTGTACATATTCTCCACAGTAGTTTTACTTATTTCTTCATCTACTTCAACCACATTGTCATATATAGCCTGAAATGGAAGAAACCCAGGAATTACCTCATATGCTATGTCACCTATCTGCCTCATCCCAGCCCTCATAAAATATTTACAAAACAACATCATATTATTGCACTTTATCTTTGGATTTAAAAATATCGGCTGATTTAAAATATTTTCTAAACTGGTACATTCATAATAAATATTTGGTAAAAACCGCCCCCAAGCCTCAAACACTTCTCTGTAAAACAAAGGTATATTACCTAACATTTCCTTCTTCATACTCATCAATAAACCATTGTCCCCCATCCTCCCAACCTCCTGCAAATACTCTTTAAAAAACCTTTTCCACCCATAATCCAATTCACCAAATAAATATTTCCGTACCATTTTTACTCTAATTGCTGTTTTCCTTACACTTAAATCTACCAACTTCAAACCCCCCTCCTCATAACCTGCAATCAAAGTTTTAAAAGCTATTCTCACCCCCTTCCCTTCCCATAAAAAATCAACTACAATTTTATTCATTTCAGATAAAACCCATTCTGGCATATCTAAAACATTCATTACATAAATAAATATTGACATCAACAATGAATTTATGACAATTACTTTCCCTTTTAATTTCAAAGACCTCCCCCTCCACATATTTACCACCTTTCTAACTTTATTTATTACACCACTCCATGTCAAATCCCTAGCTTCCATTTCTTTCACCCCTAAAAACACTCCTAATACCTTAAAATAATCTTTAACCACTTTAAAAGGAAAATTCCCCTCATTAATCTTCCCAATATACATTACTACTGACTTCTCCATGTTAACCTTTGCACCCGATGCTTGTCCATATACTTTAAAACACTCCATCACCCTTTTTACACTACCCTCATCTCTAACTGTTATAGTGGTATCATCTGCGTATTGATGTATCAAACTAAAACCTCCTTGCGGAGTCTCTACACAATTTATAAGATTATCTCTTTTAAGAAATGCTGCTAAAGGTTCTACCGATAAAACGAATAATAAAGCTGATAAAGGACACCCCTGTCTTACAGATCTCTCAAGAATAAAAGAATCGGTTAAAACCCCATTACATTTCACCCTACTTTTTGCCTTCTTATATAATAATTTTATCCATCCTATTATTCTATTACCAAAACCATATTTATCCATTACCCTAAACATAAAATCATGTTCCACCCTATCAAAAGCTTTATTTAAATCTATGCTTAAAACAATTCCCCCCATCTTATCATGATTCATTTTATTTATCACATCTCTAATTGTATTAATTGTATCCGCAATATCTCTACCAGGCACACTATAATTCTGTGTAGGTGCTATAATATCATTTAAAACTTGCTTCATTCTATTTGCCAGTATCTTTGCTAAAATCTTATAATCCGAATTTAATAAACTAATTGGCCTATAATTCTCCAATTTTAATTTACTCCCCTTATTTTTATATAAAATCGTTATCAGCCCTGTCACCATAGATTCAGAAATACTATCATTATCCTCCATATATTGATAAACTTCCAATAAAATAGGTGCTAAAAAACTGGCATATATTTTATAAAACTCTGCAATTATTCCATCTACTCCAGGACTCTTATTTACTTGTAAACCCTTAATCGCATCTTTAACTTCAGTCAATGTTATCTTCCCATCACACATTTGTTTATCCTCTACATTAATTTGCACATCCACACTATCCAATATCTCCTTTACACACCCCTCATCCACCTCCCCTTTCTTAAATAAATCCTTATAAAAATTCTGCACTGTTTCTAAAACCTCTACATAATCATTGACAACTTCCCCCTTTATATTTTCGATCTCTCTAATATATGTTCTCCTCTGTTTATTCTTCTCTAAACCAAGAAAAAATGAAGTACATTTCTCCCCCTCCAAAACATACTTTGCCTTACTTCTTATAATTGCACCCTTACACTTATCTATTTCATATTTAGTCAATTGTGCTTTTAATTCCAAAAACTTTCCTATATTATAATTAGGTTCACTGTCACACTTCCTCATTTCTTTATCCAATTTAGCCCTCAACTCATTTTCTTCTCTTTTCATCCTACCTCTCTTTTTCCT
The DNA here is from genome assembly GCF_016432855.1 of Salvelinus namaycush. Taxonomy (NCBI): domain Eukaryota; kingdom Metazoa; phylum Chordata; class Actinopteri; order Salmoniformes; family Salmonidae; genus Salvelinus; species Salvelinus namaycush. The sequence goes on from NW_024058296.1 coordinate 38,730, forward strand.
TGCATATCCTATACTAAAAACTTTTATTTTTTCCTTAACCTTATCCCACCATGAACACTTATCATTCTCTTTCTGCTTATCCTCCATTTCACATGCTATCAAAGATTTAAGTTGTTTCCCATATTCCTCATCTCCCAAATACCCTGCATTCATACACCATATTCCACCCCCTGTTCTTTCCTTATCTAATCCCACTGAAAATGTTAAACCTGCATGATCACTAAAAGTTGTAAAAACATACTTAATATCTTTCATAAAATTCCTTAAACCTTCTTTTACTAAAACCAGATCTATCCTCGTTTGTTTCAAATCCCCTAAAACCACCTGCCTTCTAGAAAATTCTCTTTTTTCTGGATTTTCCTCTCTCCATATATCAATTATTCCTTTTTCTAACATCATCTTCTTTAAAACCCCCCTAGATACATCACTTCTAAAAATAGCTCCTCTTGTCATATCCAGTCTATCCATTTTAACATTAAAATCCCCAACTACAATACAGTTTTCCTCACACCATTTCCCTATTTCTAAAAATAAATCTTTGCGCTCTATTTCAGTATTAGGCGCATAAATATTTATAATTCTAAAAACCCTACTCATATATTCAAAATCTACAATTAAAATCCTCCCATTATTATCATTATATATCTGTTTCACATTATCCACTACATCCTTCCTCAATAAAATAGCAACCCCACTTGAATTCCCCCTGCCATTGTTAACAAAAATAAAATCTCTCCATATTTTTTTTACTTCTAAAATACATACATTGTCCCAATGTGTTTCTTGCAGGCATAAAATATCCGAATTCTTCATTTGAACTATTCTTTGAAATTTTTCCATTGTTCTTAAACCATTCGCATTGATTGACATACAATTAACCATTCCAATAAATAATAATAAGAAAATATATTTTCTCATTTTCCTCTACCTTTTGTCATGTTTTCTTCCTTTTTCGTCCTTTTTCACCTCCAACGCCACTTTCCTCTTCCTGTAGCTTACCCTTGCTCTATCAATCTTTTCCATGTCTTCTGAATCTGAAATTGCCTCTAAATCCATCTCTTCCAACCAACTCGAATTCTTCTTTCCTGTGCCTGTTGTGCTGCTTGTATCCATTTGCGTCTCCTGTATAGTTGTCAGCATCCCACTCCCCTCCACTTCACCTCCTTCCGAAGCACCCACATAGCCCGAGGCCCCCCCCAAAAACTGTGAGTCCCCAGTGCCTCCACCCATCCCACTCCCGTCCTCCTCCTGAAAACTCCCTCTTCTTATCTCTGAATCCATACTGCCTCCTATTTCCTCCGTCTTCTGTTCCATCTTTTCCCCTCTTCTTTTCTCCGTCTCTCCTCCCTCCACCACGTCTTCTCCTCCATCGTCTTCTTCTACTCGGGGTGATACATCAGCCTCCACAAAAAGATCCTGGCTCCCCTCCTCATTCACAACCTCTCCACATTTGCACTCGTCAGTTGCACTCGTCACTCATGCGACATCCTTCGCAAAATGCCCTTTCCTTTCCACCTACACATTCTCTTGCATAATGCCCTTGCTTCCCGCACTTATAACATTTAAATTCAGGGCAGTCCTTCACAATATGCCCAGGCTGAATACAAAGCCTACAAACTCTGACCTGCTTATCATGCATGACTCTAAAGTACTCTCCACCTTCAAGCGTATCAAACTTTGTAGAGTACGGCAGTGATTTCACAGTATCAGTGAATTTGACTTTGCAGTATCTCGTGCCATCTGCTATATCGGTGCCTGGCCAAACTCTCCTCCTGATTTCAGAGACTGCTGATACACCCCAGCTACATAGCTTGCCCAATATAGCACTGTCTTCCATGTATACAGGCAGATTCATGAACGACACCACCACTTCCTTCACATTAACCTCTAACGAGCCTCAACCCCGGATCCGGGATCACCCCCCACCCCCCCCACACTGATTAGCATCGCTAGCATAGCGTCACAATTAAATAGTAGCATCTAAATATCATTAAATCACAAGTCCAAGCCACCTAATGAAAGATACAGATCTTGTGAATAAAGCCACCATTTCAGATTTTTAAAATGTTTTACAGGGAAGACACAATATGTAAATCTATTAGCTAACCACGTTAGCAAAGGACACGATTTTTTTACTCCCAACAGCTTTTTCCTGCGTCAGTAGCTATCACTAATTCGACTAGATAAAAATATATATAGCCACTAACCAAGAAACAACTTCATAATATGACAGTCTGATAACATATTTATGGTATAGCATAGTTTTTTTGGGGAAAAATGTGCATTTTTCAGGTATAAATCACAGTTCTACATTGCAGCTGCAATCTGAAATAGTGCTGACCCAGCCAGAACAATTACAGAGACCAACGTCATATAACGAATTACTCATCTTAAAACATTTCAGAAAAATACACAGCGTACAGATATTGAAAGCCCAACATCTGGTGAATCCAAACAATATTTCAGATTTATTAAATGTTTTATAACGAAAACAAAATGTAGCGCTAAATTAGCATAGCTATACAAGGCAGATTCGGCTAGGCGCCCACGGTCAGTTCACATGCACAACAGATATGATATAACATCGTAAATTGGGTCTTACTATGGCTGATCTTTCATCAGAATGTTGATCAAAGTGTCCTTTGTCAAGATGAGTCGTTGGTTCCGTTCAGAAATCTTCCTTTCCCACTCCATTTAGCACAGGTACCGGTCGAGTGGCACAGATCTCTCAAATGTAAATAAATTGTGACAACGGAACACCGCAAAACTCCCAAAAAAATTCAAATAATCTGATTAAACTATATTGAAAAAACATACATTACGATGATATGGTCACATGTATCAAACAAAATTCGACACGGAGATAGTTTTCATCCATAACGCCAGCAAAACAGTACACAATCGCAGCTCCAACTCGTGCGAATCAGCAAACCGGAAGTTGTCGGTCACGCCAAAGAAATAGGTCTTATTTCACGTCAGTACCAGATAAACAAAGAATTTCTCCTCTGACGTCTTCTTGACACCCAGAGGAAGGCGAATGAGGTGTGTTTCGGGTCATAGGGGGCACGACCATATATAGGCAGAGCTTTGAAGCCAGCATAACACATCTTGATTTTATGTTCTTGGTCATGGAAAGTGCTGTGAAATGACTTCTGTATCACTCAGAGACAAAATTGAAACGGTTTTAGAAACTAGAGATTGTTTTCTTTCCAATGGTATTATTTATATGCATGTAGTAAGAGCAATAATTGAATAAGAGGCAGTTTAATCTGTTGAGCAAATTATGCTAATGGGAAAATAGCACCCCCTGTATTCTCAAGAAGTTAATATCTCTCGCCAGTATCTTGGTGTCCTTTATTCGTATTCCATCCATTAGCCGTTCTTTTCCTTTTTCATTCCTCATCGTAACTTCATACTTCTTTTCTCCTTTCATTCGGCATCCCACCACCTCTCCACACACCTCCTTAATTGCTCTTAGTAGTTCCATTGTCGTCACTTTGTCTTCTCCTTCCAACTCAATTGCCACCGTGTATTCTTTTCCATATTTCATTCTTTCTTTATCTTCATTTTTCTTCCGTTGCGCATTTTCGTTGTCCTTTTCCATTCCGTTTGTCGTTGCCATGTTGTCCGTCATAATATATCAAAAAATGGGTCCAAAAAAGGCTCTCCCCCAAGCAGAAAACCTGCAAGGGGGAAGACTAACCAAACTTTAAACTATTCAACTGAAGAAAATAATAAATTATATTGCAAAAACCAATTAATTAACAAAAATAGCTCTCGAGCAAACACTCTCCAGCAAACACTCACTCACAGCTCAGACACTCGCACCTGTCGTCACTTCTCCAATCAGGATGGGCGTATTCAGGCTGGTATGGCCGTAAGCAAAGGTACATCTCTTGGCACACCATATAAAGTCAAAGTGAGTCTGATAAACAGACATTGCATTCTCACCAATTAGATAAGCAGCTTGAACTTTGGCTCACTCAAAAAGTGGAAGAAATTACATATACTGTAGCCATCACTTTTTAGCACAGATAGTTGGATGAAATACAAACAAACCTTGCAAACATTTCTAAGCGAGGGCACATATTTCAGCCTTGTGGGAAAAAACGGACAAATACAATGACTTCTGACAAATACATCATCAGCAACAGTTTCCCATGCAGCTATCCTACTAGCCACAATAAATACACAAAAGCTCTGGATGTTGAAAACCTATTGCATTGTTCTGTGCTAAGGAGGAACGCATGTATGGACAATTTCATATTGGAAGCGCATGACACATCATGACCGGGGTGGGGGGGGTTAGAGTGGCTTCTCAACTATCTCCTGATTGAAGTACCAGCGTGGCATAAATACAATGCTGCATTTCGCAACATAATGTTTTGACAAAATGCCAACAATATTTTGCTACAAACAAATGTTTCCACCTTTCGATTGGTCCACAAAGTCTCCTTCACAACTGACTTCAAAGATCTCCATAAGCACAGTCAGTTGACTCAAGTCATCCTTAAGCCTGCCGCCAAGCAACGGTTTATCATTAACATAGACATCAGGATAAAGCGCAAACGAGCACTACCATAAATTTTGCAATTGAGATTCCCACATTTAGAAAATTCACAAGGGGTCAGCACAGCACAGCCAGAGTGGAATGGCTGAGCCCCACACCGGGTGAACCAGCTTCTTGATCACGGTATATCTTCTGCTTAGTGGAGGGCAAGTCTCTCCAGTGCCAACATTTTCCGCTAACGGTAACCACTTTGTGTTCTGATAATATCATATCACATCGACCTGCGTTAAATGCCGTTTAGGAATGCACTTGCACACAGAGTAGTGAAAAAGTAGTTTATTTTGTTTACTAGATTATATCAGTGAACCACTAGATTCCCATCATGCAACACTGTCGAAAAAATCACCAATTACTTTTTAATATCTTAACCTATCTGATATCACAAATGTTTGCGATATGACGAAATACAATCACATTCAGACACACACACACACACACACACAGACAAATGCATGAAACCAATTGATTTATTATCGATAACATCTCAGATTCTCTTGTGCTTTTGATTTACTCCATAAAAGAAGGGTTGTAATTCCAACATGGAAAACACAGGGCCATCAGACACCAGTCCAGTTCCACTCCTCACCAGCATTATTTCCTTTGATCATTTGAACAGGGCGAGGGAGCACAGAGCACACACAAGCTGCATTCAGTAACAATATTCTTATTTGTCTTATAAATAAAAGGCAGTTGCTCCCTGACAACACAAGGAACTTTGATCGTATTAAAAGGGCAGGGGAGACTAGCCCATAGAAGATGCATTTAGTCAATTCAGCATCAAATGCTTACTACAAGGCAGTGTTGCTGATGAAATAATGCCACACCCCTAGTGGACAAAAGGCTTACAGCACCTGGTATTCCCAGGCGGTCTCCCATCCAAGTACTAACCAGGCCCGACCCTGCTTAGCTTCCGAGATCAGACGAGATCGGGCGTATTCAGGCTGGTATGGCCGTAAGCAAAGTTGCATCTCTTGGCACACCATATAAAGTCAAAGTGAGTCTGATAAACAGACATTGCATTCTCACCAATTAGATAAGCAGCTTGAACTTTGGCTCACTCAAAAAGTGGAAGAAATTACATATACTGTAGCCATCACTTTTTAGCACAGATAGTTGGATGAAATACAAACAAACCTTGCAAACATTTCTAAGCGAGGGCACATATTTCAGCCTTGTGGGAAAAAACGGACAAATACAATGACTTCTGACCAATACATCATCAGCAACAGTTTCCCATGCAGCTATCCTACTAGCCACAATAAATACACAAAAGCTCTGGATGTTGAAAACCTATTGCATTGTTCTGTGCTAAGGAGGAACGCATGTATGGACAATTTCATATTGGAAGCGCATGACACATCATGACCGGGGGGGGGGTTAGAGTGGCTTCTCAACTATCTCCTGATTGAAGTACCAGCGTGGCATAAATACAATGCTGCATTTCGCAACATAATGTTTTGACAAAATGCCAACAATATTTTGCTACAAACAAATGTTTCCACCTTTCGATTGGTCCACAAAGTCTCCTTCACAACTGACTTCAAAGATCTCCATAAGCACAGTCAGTTGACTCAAGTCATCCTTAAGCCTGCCGCCAAGCAACGGTTTATCATTAACATAGACATCAGGATAAAGCGCAAACGAGCACTACCATAAATTTTGCAATTGAGATTCCCACATTTAGAAAATTCACAAGGGGTCAGCACAGCACAGCCAGAGTGGAATGGCTGAGCCCCACACCGGGTGAACCAGCTTCTTGATCACGGTATATCTTCTGCTTAGTGGAGGGCAAGTCTCTCCAGTGCCAACATTTTCCGCTAACGGTAACCACTTTGTGTTCTGATAATATCATATCACATCGACCTGCGTTAAATGCCGTTTAGGAATGCACTTGCACACAGAGTAGTGAAAAAGTAGTTTATTTTGTTTACTAGATTATATCAGTGAACCACTAGATTCCCATCATGCAACACTGTCGAAAAAATCACCAATTACTTTTTAATATCTTAACCTATCTGATATCACAAATGTTTGCGATATGACGAAATACAATCACATTCAGACACACACACACACACACACACAGACAAATGCATGAAACCAATTGATTTATTATCGATAACATCTCAGATTCTCTTGTGCTTTTGATTTACTCCATAAAAGAAGGGTTGTAATTCCAACATGGAAAACACAGGGCCATCAGACACCAGTCCAGTTCCACTCCTCACCAGCATTATTTCCTTTGATCATTTGAACAGGGCGAGGGAGCACAGAGCACACACAAGCTGCATTCAGTAACAATATTCTTATTTGTCTTATAAATAAAAGGCAGTTGCTCCCTGACAACACAAGGAACTTTGATCGTATTAAAAGGGCAGGGGAGACTAGCCCATAGAAGCTGCATTTAGTCAATTCAGCATCAAATGCTTACTACAAGGCAGTGTTGCTGATGAAATAATGCCACACCCCCTAGTGGACAAAAGGCTTACAGCACCTGGTATTCCCAGGCGGTCTCCCATCCAAGTACTAACCAGGCCCGACCCTGCTTAGCTTCCGAGATCAGACGAGATCGGGCGTATTCAGGCTGGTATGGCCGTAAGCAAAGGTGCATCTCTTGGCACACCATATAAAGTCAAAGTGAGTCTGATAAACAGACATTGCATTCTCACCAATTAGATAAGCAGCTTGAACTTTGGCTCACTCAAAAAGTGGAAGAAATTACAAATACTGTAGCCATCACTTTTTAGCACAGATAGTTGGATGAAATACAAACAAACCTTGCAAACATTTCTAAGCGAGGGCACATATTTCAGCCTTGTGGGAAAAAACGGACAAATACAATGACTTCTGACAAATACATCATCAGCAACAGTTTCCCATGCAGCTATCCTACTAGCCACAATAAATACACAAAAGCTCTGGATGTTGAAAACCTATTGCATTGTTCTGTGCTAAGGAGGAACGCATGTATGGACAATTTCATATTGGAAGCGCATGACACATCATGACCGGGGGGGGGTTAGAGTGGCTTCTCAACTATCTCCTGATTGAAGTACCAGCGTGGCATAAATACAATGCTGCATTTCGCAACATAATGTTTTGACAAAATGCCAACAATATTTTGCTACAAACAAATGTTTCCACCTTTCGATTGGTCCACAAAGTCTCCTTCACAACTGACTTCAAAGATCTCCATAAGCACAGTCAGTTGACTCAAGTCATCCTTAAGCCTGCCGCCAAGCAACGGTTTATCATTAACATAGACATCAGGATAAAGCGCAAACGAGCACTACCATAAATTTTGCAATTGAGATTCCCACATTTGGAAAATTCACAAGGGGTCGGGTCAGCACAGCCAGAGTGGAATGGCTGAGCCCCACACCGGGTGAACCAGCTTCTTGATCACGGTATATCTTCTGCTTAGTGGAGGGCAAGTCTCTCCAGTGCCAACATTTTCAGCTAACGGTAACCACTTTGTGTTCTGATAATATCATATCACATCGACCTGCGTTAAATGCCGTTTAGGAATGCACTTGCACACAGAGTAGTGAAAAAGTAGTTTATTTTGTTTACTAGATTATATCAGTGAACCACTAGATTCCCATCATGCAACACTGTCGAAAAAATCACCAATTACTTTTTAATATCTTAACCTATCTGATATCACAAATGTTTGCGATATGACGAAATACAATCACATTCAGACACACACACACACACACACACAGACAAATGCATGAAACCAATTGATTTATTATCGATAACATCTCAGATTCTCTTGTGCTTTTGATTTACTCCATAAAAGAAGGGTTGTAATTCCAACATGGAAAACACAGGGCCATCAGACACCAGTCCAGTTCCACTCCTCACCAGCATTATTTCCTTTGATCATTTGAACAGGGCGAGGGAGCACAGAGCACACACAAGCTGCATTCAGTAACAATATTCTTATTTGTCTTATAAATAAAAGGCAGTTGCTCACTGACAACACAAGGAACTTTGATCGTATTAAAAGGGCAGGGGAGACTAGCCCATAGAAGCTGCATTTAGTCAATTCATCATCAAATGCTTACTACAAGGCAGTGTTGCTGATGAAATAATGCCACACCCCCTAGTGGACAAAAGGCTTACAGCACCTGGTATTCCAAGGCGGTCTCCCATCCAAGTACTAACCAGGCCCGACCCTGCTTAGCTTCCGAGATCAGACGAGATCGGGCGTATTCAGGCTGGTATGGCCGTAAGCGAAGGTGCATCTCTTGGCACACCATATAAAGTCAAAGTGAGTCTGATAAACAGACATTCCATTCTCACCAATTAGATAAGCAGCTTGAACTTTGGCTCACTCAAAAAGTGGAAGAAATTACATATACTGTAGCCATCACTTTTTAGCACAGATAGTTGGATGAAATACAAACAAACCTTGCAAACATTTCTAAGCGAGGGCACATATTTCAGCCTTGTGGGAAAAAACGGACAAATACAATGACTTCTGACAAATACATCATCAGCAACAGTTTCCCATGCAGCTATCCTACTAGCCACAATAAATACACAAAAGCTCTGGATGTTGAAAACCTATTGCATTGTTCTGTGCTAAGGAGGAACGCATGTATGGACAATTTCATATTGGAAGCGCATGACACATCATGACCGGGGGGGGGGTTAGAGTGGCTTCTCAACTATCTCCTGATTGAAGTACCAGCGTGGCATAAATACAATGCTGCATTTCGCAACATAATGTTTTGACAAAATGCCAACAATATTTTGCTACAAACAAATGTTTCCACCTTTCGATTGGTCCACAAACTCTCCTTCACAACTGACTTCAAAGATCTCCATAAGCACAGTCAGTTGACTCAAGTCATCCTTAAGCCTGCCGCCAAGCAACGGTTTATCATTAACAAAGACATCAGGGTAAAGCGCAAACGAGCACTACCATAAATTTTGCAATTGAGATTCCCACGTTTAGAAAATTCACAAGGGGTCAGCACAGCCAGAGTGGAATGGCTGAGCCCCACACCAGGTGAACCAGCTTCTTGATCACGGTATATCTTCTGCTTAGTGGAGGGCAAGTCTCTCCAGTGCCAACATTTTCCGCTAACGGTAACCACTTTGTGTTCTGATAATATCATATCACATCGACCTGCGTTAAATGCCGTTTATGAATGCACTTGCACACAGAGTAGTGAAAAAGTAGTTTATTTTGTTTACTAGATTATATCAGTGAACCACTAGATTCCCATCATGCAACACTGTCGAAAAAATCACCAATTACTTTTTAATATCTTAACCTATCTGATATCACAAATGTTTGCGATATGACGAAATACAATCACATTCAGACACACACACACACACACACAGACAAATGCATGAAACCAATTGATTTATTATCGATAACATCTCAGATTCTCTTGTGCTTTTGATTTACTCCATAAAAGAAGGGTTGTAATTCCAACATGGAAAACACAGGGCCATCAGACACCAGTCCAGTTCCACTCCTCACCAGCATTATTTCCTTTGATCATTTGAACAGGGCGAGGGAGCACAGAGCACACACAAGCTGCATTCAGTAACAATATTCTTATTTGTCTTATAAATAAAAGGCAGTTGCTCCCTGACAACACAAGGAACTTTGATCGTATTAAAAGGGCAGGAGAGACTAGCCCATAGAAGCTGCATTTAGTCAATTCAGCATCAAATGCTTACTACAAGGCAGTGTTGCTGATGAAATAATGCCACACCCCCTAGTGGACAAAAGGCTTACAGCACCTGGTATTCCCAGGCGGTCTCCCATCCAAGTACTAACCAGGCCCGACCCTGCTTAGCTTCCGAGATCAGACGAGATCGGGCGTATTTTTTTTTTTTTTATCTTTTATTATGAAAAAACACATAATATTTACAACATTCAATCAATAATAAAAAAGGATGAACAATTCATCCTTTTACAAAATCAAAAAATCAAAAATAAATAAAATAAAACCTATTAAAAAACAATCATCCACTTAATAATGAAATACAAGTTTCCCATTTGACAGAATTTCAATAAAAGTACTCCCCCACACAAACAATTTTTCAAAATTTCCTCCACCGTATCTATATATTATCTCTATATCTCTCTCTAATATGCTCCTAAAAAAACCTTCCACACTCACAATTTTCCCTTCATAATGACCTAAATTCCTTCTTAATCTTATCGCATATCTAGCATGACTTATTACAAAATTCACCAAATTAATATTTAAAACTTTACTTTTCCCATTTAAACCAAAAAGAAACAACCTCCTCCACTCCACCCCAGTAAAAATCTCTTCTCCCCAATGTTTTACTAAAAGTCCTTTTAAAAACTCATGAAAATCTTTCAACCTACTACATTCAATAAAAAAGTGCATCAAATTTTCCACCCCCGTACCACAAATATCACATTCTCTTTTAATATCCCTATTTATTTGATGCAAAACCACATTTGTAAAAATCCTATTATGTTTCAATTTAAAATCATTGTCTTCACATTCTATAAAATTATATTTTACATTTACATTCTTCCATATTGATTTTACATCCATGTTTGGAAACACCCTAGACCACACTTTCTCCGCAGCAGGACTTTTTATCTCTTTTAAAATACATTTTCTATAAACCATTTTAACTTTTAGACCTGATAAATCATGTTTCTCCCCATTACTTTCATAATATAAAACTGGTAAAGCCCTAGATCTTTTGACCACCTCTTTGTTTATTAAAATCACCCACTCCCCGGGAATACATCCTAATATTTTCTTGTACATATTCTCCACAGTAGTTTTACTTATTTCTTCATCTACTTCAACCACATTGTCATATATAGCCTGAAATGGAAGAAACCCAGGAATTACCTCATATGCTATGTCACCTATCTGCCTCATCCCAGCCCTCATAAAATATTTACAAAACAACATCATATTATTGCACTTTATCTTTGGATTTAAAAATATCGGCTGATTTAAAATATTTTCTAAACTGGTACATTCATAATAAATATTTGGTAAAAACCGCCCCCAAGCCTCAAACACTTCTCTGTAAAACAAAGGTATATTACCTAACATTTCCTTCTTCATACTCATCAATAAACCATTGTCCCCCATCCTCCCAACCTCCTGCAAATACTCTTTAAAAAACCTTTTCCACCCATAATCCAATTCACCAAATAAATATTTCCGTACCATTTTTACTCTAATTGCTGTTTTCCTTACACTTAAATCTACCAACTTCAAACCCCCCTCCTCATAACCTGCAATCAAAGTTTTAAAAGCTATTCTCACCCCCTTCCCTTCCCATAAAAAATCAACTACAATTTTATTCATTTCAGATAAAACCCATTCTGGCATATCTAAAACATTCATTACATAAATAAATATTGACATCAACAATGAATTTATGACAATTACTTTCCCTTTTAATTTCAAAGACCTCCCCCTCCACATATTTACCACCTTTCTAACTTTATTTATTACACCACTCCATGTCAAATCCCTAGCTTCCATTTCTTTCACCCCTAAAAACACTCCTAATACCTTAAAATAATCTTTAACCACTTTAAAAGGAAAATTCCCCTCATTAATCTTCCCAATATACATTACTACTGACTTCTCCATGTTAACCTTTGCACCCGATGCTTGTCCATATACTTTAAAACACTCCATCACCCTTTTTACACTACCCTCATCTCTAACTGTTATAGTGGTATCATCTGCGTATTGATGTATCAAACTAAAACCTCCTTGCGGAGTCTCTACACAATTTATAAGATTATCTCTTTTAAGAAATGCTGCTAAAGGTTCTACCGATAAAACGAATAATAAAGCTGATAAAGGACACCCCTGTCTTACAGATCTCTCAAGAATAAAAGAATCGGTTAAAACCCCATTACATTTCACCCTACTTTTTGCCTTCTTATATAATAATTTTATCCATCCTATTATTCTATTACCAAAACCATATTTATCCATTACCCTAAACATAAAATCATGTTCCACCCTATCAAAAGCTTTATTTAAATCTATGCTTAAAACAATTCCCCCCATCTTATCATGATTCATTTTATTTATCACATCTCTAATTGTATTAATTGTATCCGCAATATCTCTACCAGGCACACTATAATTCTGTGTAGGTGCTATAATATCATTTAAAACTTGCTTCATTCTATTTGCCAGTATCTTTGCTAAAATCTTATAATCCGAATTTAATAAACTAATTGGCCTATAATTCTCCAATTTTAATTTACTCCCCTTATTTTTATATAAAATCGTTATCAGCCCTGTCACCATAGATTCAGAAATACTATCATTATCCTCCATATATTGATAAACTTCCAATAAAATAGGTGCTAAAAAACTGGCATATATTTTATAAAACTCTGCAATTATTCCATCTACTCCAGGACTCTTATTTACTTGTAAACCCTTAATCGCATCTTTAACTTCAGTCAATGTTATCTTCCCATCACACATTTGTTTATCCTCTACATTAATTTGCACATCCACACTATCCAATATCTCCTTTACACACCCCTCATCCACCTCCCCTTTCTTAAATAAATCCTTATAAAAATTCTGCACTGTTTCTAAAACCTCTACATAATCATTGACAACTTCCCCCTTTATATTTTCGATCTCTCTAATATATGTTCTCCTCTGTTTATTCTTCTCTAAACCAAGAAAAAATGAAGTACATTTCTCCCCCTCCAAAACATACTTTGCCTTACTTCTTATAATTGCACCCTTACACTTATCTATTTCATATTTAGTCAATTGTGCTTTTAATTCCAAAAACTTTCCTATATTATAATTAGGTTCACTGTCACACTTCCTCATTTCTTTATCCAATTTAGCCCTCAACTCATTTTCTTCTCTTTTCATCCTACCTCTCTTTTTCCTTGCATATCCTATACTAAAAACTTTTATTTTTTCCTTAACCTTATCCCACCATGAACACTTATCATTCTCTTTCTGCTTATCCTCCATTTCACATGCTATCAAAGATTTAAGTTGTTTCCCATATTCCTCATCTCCCAAATACCCTGCATTCATACACCATATTCCACCCCCTGTTCTTTCCTTATCTAATCCCACTGAAAATGTTAAACCTGCATGATCACTAAAAGTTGTAAAAACATACTTAATATCTTTCATAAAATTCCTTAAACCTTCTTTTACTAAAACCAGATCTATCCTCGTTTGTTTCAAATCCCCTAAAACCACCTGCCTTCTAGAAAATTCTCTTTTTTCTGGATTTTCCTCTCTCCATATATCAATTATTCCTTTTTCTAACATCATCTTCTTTAAAACCCCCCTAGATACATCACTTCTAAAAATAGCTCCTCTTGTCATATCCAGTCTATCCATTTTAACATTAAAATCCCCAACTACAATACAGTTTTCCTCACACCATTTCCCTATTTCTAAAAATAAATCTTTGCGCTCTATTTCAGTATTAGGCGCATAAATATTTATAATTCTAAAAACCCTACTCATATATTCAAAATCTACAATTAAAATCCTCCCATTATTATCATTATATATCTGTTTCACATTATCCACTACATCCTTCCTCAATAAAATAGCAACCCCACTTGAATTCCCCCTGCCATTGTTAACAAAAATAAAATCTCTCCATATTTTTTTTACTTCTAAAATACATACATTGTCCCAATGTGTTTCTTGCAGGCATAAAATATCCGAATTCTTCATTTGAACTATTCTTTGAAATTTTTCCATTGTTCTTAAACCATTCGCATTGATTGACATACAATTAACCATTCCAATAAATAATAATAAGAAAATATATTTTCTCATTTTCCTCTACCTTTTGTCATGTTTTCTTCCTTTTTCGTCCTTTTTCACCTCCAACGCCACTTTCCTCTTCCTGTAGCTTACCCTTGCTCTATCAATCTTTTCCATGTCTTCTGAATCTGAAATTGCCTCTAAATCCATCTCTTCCAACCAACTCGAATTCTTCTTTCCTGTGCCTGTTGTGCTGCTTGTATCCATTTGCGTCTCCTGTATAGTTGTCAGCATCCCACTCCCCTCCACTTCACCTCCTTCCGAAGCACCCACATAGCCCGAGGCCCCCCCCAAAAACTGTGAGTCCCCAGTGCCTCCACCCATCCCACTCCCGTCCTCCTCCTGAAAACTCCCTCTTCTTATCTCTGAATCCATACTGCCTCCTATTTCCTCCGTCTTCTGTTCCATCTTTTCCCCTCTTCTTTTCTCCGTCTCTCCTCCCTCCACCACGTCTTCTCCTCCATCGTCTTCTTCTACTCGGGGTGATACATCAGCCTCCACAAAAAGATCCTGGCTCCCCTCCTCATTCACAACCTCTCCACATTTGCACTCGTCAGTTGCACTCGTCACTCATGCGACATCCTTCGCAAAATGCCCTTTCCTTTCCACCTACACATTCTCTTGCATAATGCCCTTGCTTCCCGCACTTATAACATTTAAATTCAGGGCAGTCCTTCACAATATGCCCAGGCTGAATACAAAGCCTACAAACTCTGACCTGCTTATCATGCATGACTCTAAAGTACTCTCCACCTTCAAGCGTATCAAACTTTGTAGAGTACGGCAGTGATTTCACAGTATCAGTGAATTTGACTTTGCAGTATCTCGTGCCATCTGCTATATCGGTGCCTGGCCAAACTCTCCTCCTGATTTCAGAGACTGCTGATACACCCCAGCTACATAGCTTGCCCAATATAGCACTGTCTTCCATGTATACAGGCAGATTCATGAACGACACCACCACTTCCTTCACATTAATATCTCTCGCCAGTATCTTGGTGTCCTTTATTCGTATTCCATCCATTAGCCGTTCTTTTCCTTTTTCATTCCTCATCGTAACTTCATACTTCTTTTCTCCTTTCATTCGGCATCCCACCACCTCTCCACACACCTCCTTAATTGCTCTTAGTAGTTCCATTGTCGTCACTTTGTCTTCTCCTTCCAACTCAATTGCCACCGTGTATTCTTTTCCATATTTCATTCTTTCTTTATCTTCATTTTTCTTCCGTTGCGCATTTTCGTTGTCCTTTTCCATTCCGTTTGTCGTTGCCATGTTGTCCGTCATAATATATCAAAAAATGGGTCCAAAAAAGGCTCTCCCCCAAGCAGAAAACCTGCAAGGGGGAAGACTAACCAAACTTTAAACTATTCAACTGAAGAAAATAATAAATTATATTGCAAAAACCAATTAATTAACAAAAATAGCTCTCGAGCAAACACTCTCCAGCAAACACTCACTCACAGCTCAGACACTCGCACCTGTCGTCACTTCTCCAATCAGGATGGGCGTATTCAGGCTGGTATGGCCGTAAGCGAAGGTACATCTCTTGGCACACCATATAAAGTCAAAGTGAGTCTGATAAACAGACATTGCATTCTCACCAATTAGATAAGCAGCTTGAACTTTGGCTCACTCAAAAAGTGGAAGAAATTACATATACTGTAGCCATCACTTTTTAGCACAGATAGTTGGATGAAATACAAACAAACCTTGCAAACATTTCTAAGCGAGGGCACATATTTCAGCCTTGTGGGAAAAAACGGACAAATACAATGACTTCTGACAAATACATCATCAGCAACAGTTTCCCATGCAGCTATCCTACTAGCCACAATAAATACACAAAAGCTCTGGATGTTGAAAACCTATTGCATTGTTCTGTGCTAAGGAGGAACGCATGTATGGACAATTTCATATTGGAAGCGCATGACACATCATGACCGGGGTGGGGGGGGTTAGAGTGGCTTCTCAACTATCTCCTGATTGAAGTACCAGCGTGGCATAAATACAATGCTGCATTTCGCAACATAATGTTTTGACAAAATGCCAACAATATTTTGCTACAAACAAATGTTTCCACCTTTCGATTGGTCCACAAAGTCTCCTTCACAACTGACTTCAAAGATCTCCATAAGCACAGTCAGTTGACTCAAGTCATCCTTAAGCCTGCCGCCAAGCAACGGTTTATCATTAACATAGACATCAGGATAAAGCGCAAACGAGCACTACCATAAATTTTGCAATTGAGATTCCCACATTTAGGAAAATTCACAAGGGGTCAGCACAGCACAGCCAGAGTGGAATGGCTGAGCCCCACACCGGGTGAACCAGCTTCTTGATCACGGTATATCTTCTGCTTAGTGGAGGGCAAGTCTCTCCAGTGCCAACATTTTCCGCTAACGGTAACCACTTTGTGTTCTGATAATATCATATCACATCGACCTGCGTTAAATGCCGTTTAGGAATGCACTTGCACACAGAGTAGTGAAAAAGTAGTTTATTTTGTTTACTAGATTATATCAGTGAACCACTAGATTCCCATCATGCAACACTGTCGAAAAAATCACCAATTACTTTTTAATATCTTAACCTATCTGATATCACAAATGTTTGCGATATGACGAAATACAATCACATTCAGACACACACACACACACACACACAGACAAATGCATGAAACCAATTGATTTATTATCGATAACATCTCAGATTCTCTTGTGCTTTTGATTTACTCCATAAAAGAAGGGTTGTAATTCCAACATGGAAAACACAGGGCCATCAGACACCAGTCCAGTTCCACTCCTCACCAGCATTATTTCCTTTGATCATTTGAACAGGGCGAGGGAGCACAGAGCACACACAAGCTGCATTCAGTAACAATATTCTTATTTGTCTTATAAATAAAAGGCAGTTGCTCCCTGACAACACAAGGAACTTTGATCGTATTAAAAGGGCAGGGGAGACTAGCCCATAGAAGCTGCATTTAGTCAATTCAGCATCAAATGCTTACTACAAGGCAGTGTTGCTGATGAAATAATGCCACACCCCCTAGTGGACAAAAGGCTTACAGCACCTGGTATTCCCAGGCGGTCTCCCATCCAAGTACTAACCAGGCCCGACCCTGCTTAGCTTCCGAGATCAGACGAGATCGGGCGTATTCAGGCTGGTATGGCCGTAAGCGAAGGTGCATCTCTTGGCACACCATATAAAGTCAAAGTGAGTCTGATAAACAGACATTGCATTCTCACCAATTAGATAAGCAGCTTGAACTTTGGCTCACTCAAAAAGTGGAAGAAATTACATATACTGTAGCCATCACTTTTTAGCACAGATAGTTGGATGAAATACAAACAAACCTTGCAAACATTTCTAAGCGAGGGCACATATTTCAGCCTTGTGGGAAAAAACGGACAAATACAATGACTTCTGACAAATACATCATCAGCAACAGTTTCCCATGCAGCTATCCTACTAGCCACAATAAATACACAAAAGCTCTGGATGTTGAAAACCTATTGCATTGTTCTGTGCTAAGGAGGAACGCATGTATGGACAATTTCATATTGGAAGCGCATGACACATCATGACCGGGGTGGGGGGGGTTAGAGTGGCTTCTCAACTATCTCCTGATTGAAGTACCAGCGTGGCATAAATACAATGCTGCATTTCGCAACATAATGTTTTGACAAAATGCCAACAATATTTTGCTACAAACAAATGTTTCCACCTTTCGATTGGTCCACAAAGTCTCCTTCACAACTGACTTCAAAGATCTCCATAAGCACAGTCAGTTGACTCAAGTCATCCTTAAGCCTGCCGCCAAGCAACGGTTTATCATTAACAATAGACATCAGGGATAAAGCGCAAACGAGCACTACCATAAATTTTGCAATTGAGATTCCCACATTTAGAAAATTCACAAGGGGTCAGCACAGCCAGAGTGGAATGGCTGAGCCCCACACCGGGTGAACCAGCTTCTTGATCACGGTATATCTTCTGCTTAGTGGAGGGCAAGTCTCTCCAGTGCCAACATTTTCCGCTAACGGTAACCACTTTGTGTTCTGATAATATCATATCACATCGACCTGCGTTAAATGCCGTTTAGGAATGCACTTGCACACAGAGTAGTGAAAAAGTAGTTTATTTTGTTTACTAGATTATATCAGTGAACCACTAGATTCCCATCATGCAACACTGTCGAAAAAATCACCAATTACTTTTTAATATCTTAACCTATCTGATATCACAAATGTTTGCGATATGACGAAATACAATCACATTCAGACACACACACACACACACACACAGACAAATGCATGAAACCAATTGATTTATTATCGATAACATCTCAGATTCTCTTGTGCTTTTGATTTACTCCATAAAAGAAGGGTTGTAATTCCAACATGGAAAACACAGGGCCATCAGACACCAGTCCAGTTCCACTCCTCACCAGCATTATTTCCTTTGATCATTTGAACAGGGCGAGGGAGCACAGAGCACACACAAGCTGCATTCAGTAACAATATTCTTATTTGTCTTATAAATAAAAGGCAGTTGCTCCCTGACAACACAAGGAACTTTGATCGTATTAAAAGGGCAGGGGAGACTAGCCCATAGAAGCTGCATTTAGTCAATTCAGCATCAAATGCTTACTACAAGGCAGTGTTGCTGATGAAATAATGCCACACCCCCTAGTGGACAAAAGGCTTACAGCACCTGGTATTCCCAGGCGGTCTCCCATCCAAGTACTAACCAGGCCCGACCCTGCTTAGCTTCCGAGATCAGACGAGATCGGGCGTATTCAGGCTGGTATGGCCGTAAGCAAAGGTGCATCTCTTGGCACACCATATAAAGTCAAAGTGAGTCTGATAAACAGACATTGCATTCTCACCAATTAGATAAGCAGCTTGAACTTTGGCTCACTCAAAAAGTGGAAGAAATTACATATACTGTAGCCATCACTTTTTAGCACAGATAGTTGGATGAAATACAAACAAACCTTGCAAACATTTCTAAGCGAGGGCACATATTTCAGCCTTGTGGGAAAAAACGGACAAATACAATGACTTCTGACAAATACATCATCAGCAACAGTTTCCCATGCAGCTATCCTACTAGCCACAATAAATACACAAAAGCTCTGGATGTTGAAAACCTATTGCATTGTTCTGTGCTAAGGAGGAACGCATGTATGGACAATTTCATATTGGAAGCGCATGACACATCATGACCGGGGGGGGGGGTTAGAGTGGCTTCTCAACTATCTCCTGATTGAAGTACCAGCGTGGCATAAATACAATGCTGCATTTCGCAACATAATGTTTTGACAAAATGCCAACAATATTTTGCTACAAACAAATGTTTCCACCTTTCGATTGGTCCACAAAGTCTCCTTCACAACTGACTTCAAAGATCTCCATAAGCACAGTCAGTTGACTCAAGTCATCCTTAAGCCTGCCGCCAAGCAACGGTTTATCATTAACAAAGACATCAGGGTAAAGCGCAAACGAGCACTACCATAAATTTTGCAATTGAGATTCCCACATTTAGAAAATTCACAAGGGGTCAGCACAGCCAGAGTGGAATGGCTGAGCCCCACACCGGGTGAACCAGCTTCTTGATCACGGTATATCTTCTGCTTAGTGGAGGGCAAGTCTCTCCAGTGCCAACATTTTCCGCTAACGGTAACCACTTTGTGTTCTGATAATATCATATCACATCGACCTGCGTTAAATGCCGTTTAGGAATGCACTTGCACACAGAGTAGTGAAAAAGTAGTTTATTTTGTTTACTAGATTATATCAGTGAACCACTAGATTCCCATCATGCAACACTGTCGAAAAAATCACCAATAACTTTTTATATCTTAACCTATCTGATATCACAAATGTTTGCGATATGACGAAATACAATCACATTCAGACACACACATAACACACACAGACAAATGCATGAAACCAATTGATTTATTATCGATAACATCTCAGATTCTCTTGTGCTTTTGATTTACTCCATAAAAAGAAGGGTTTGTAATTCCAACATGGAAAACACAGGGCATCAGACACCAGTCCAGTTACACTCCTCACCAAGCATTATTTCCTCTGATCATTTGAACAGGGCGAGGGAGCACAGAGCACACACAAGCTGCATTCAGTAAACAATATCTTATTTGTCTTATAAATAAAAGGCAGTTGCTCCCTGACAACACAAGGAACTTTGATCGTATTAAAAGGGCAGGGGAGACTAGCCCATAGAAGCTGCATTTAGTCAATTCAGCATCAAATGCTTACTACAAGGCAGTGTTGCTGATGAAATAATGCCACCCCCCCTAGTGGACAAAAGGCTTACAGCACCTGGTATTCCCAGGCGGTCTCCCATCCAAGTACTAACCAGGCCCGACCCTGCTTAGCTTCCGAGATCAGACGAGATCGGGCGTATTCAGGCTGGTATGGCCGTAAGCGAAGGACATCTCTTGGCACACCATATAAAGTCAAAGTGAGTCTGATAAACAGGACATTGCATTCTCACCAATTAGATAAGCAGCTTGAACTTTGGCTCACTCAAAAAGTGGAAGAAATTACAATACTGTAGCCATCACTTTTTAGCACAGATAGTTGGATGAAATACAAAACAAACTTGCAAACATTTCTAAGCGAGGGCACATATTTCAGCCTTGTGGGAAAAAAACGGACAAATACAATGACTTCTGACAAATACATCATCAGCAACAGTTTCCCATGCAGCTATCCTACTAGCCACAATAAATACACAAAAGCTCTGGATGTTGAAAACCTATTGCATTGTTCTGTGCTAAGGAGGAACGCATGTAGTATGGACAATTTCATATTGGAAGCGCCATGACACATCATGACCGGGGGGGGGTTAGAGTGGCTTCTCAACTATCTCTGATTGAAGTACCAGCG